>NW_026125903.1:0-123883 GCF_943737965.1 Phodopus roborovskii | reverse complement strand
TCATTACAGATGGTTGTGAGCCACCATGTGGTTGCTGGGAATTGAACTCAGGACCTATGGAAGAGCAGCCAGTGATCTTAACCTGTGAGCCATCTCTCCAACCATCCCCCTCCCCCTGAACAAGTTTCTTTTGTGTATATTTAGCCTGGAGCTATTTACATAGACCAGTATGTTCTCCCTGATATCTGCCTGCCTCTGTCCTCCTCTTGGAGTTCTCCAAATAATAGTGGGCACCACCATAGCAGGCAGCTTCTTCTTGGTATCCTATAACCACAAATAATCATGTTCCTAATAGCTCATTATAAAATATACCATTTGTTTGTGGAGCTCAGGATAATGACTGAATTTTTAGCATACATCTGACATGGCTTATAAAAAGAAAGAACAGCTGGGTATATGGAGAACAGTGTCCATTGGACTAGACAGATGAAACTGGCTTGAGTTTCCCAATGATATTCAGTAACCTCAATATCCTACCATTATCATTGGTGAGAAAGACTTTAGACTTTTGTCACATAGAAGGGTGAGCATAAATCTCAATAGAGAGCAAGTGTGCCCTGCCAATATTACTAAGGCTGGGAAACATAGGGACTAAGGCCAATGTGGGAAAGACATTGGTCAGGTGCACTAAATTATACTTCCAGAAGGTGGCACCCCTACACCTGATATGCATGTCCTCATTTCTGCGGGGCAAGGACATGCCGAACTTTGGCCAGAAGAGGGCGCAGCAACACACTTCTGTTTCCTTGCATGTATTTTTTTGATCATAATCTCCCACTCCCCCAACCAATAGCATAGGAAAACTCAATATTGGTCTAAAAGAAAAAAAAAGGAAACATATTCAAAATGTCTTGTAGTGATATTTTGAAATACTCATAGATCAATTCCTTAGTCAGCAAATGAGAACAAATTGAGACACACAGCCAGACACTTGGAACACTCATTCCTAAAAAATGGAATATCACCATGAAATCCATGCCCTCCAGAACTCAGGGATCCCCACAGGAGAGGTTAGAAAATAGTTTATGAGGCTGAGGGAATATTAGACACACACACACACACACACACACACACACACACACACACAAACACACATGCCTTGGCCCTCTAAAGAAACATGAGCTCTACAACATTGCCACTGTGTCTCTGTTGAGGGCTGTAGCGTCGCACTACAATCTGTTCCATGAATCCGGCGAAGGCCTAGAGATTGAAATAAAGACAAGACAGCAGGTCATTCCCTTCAATTCCAAAGTCGGTACACCAAATGCCGAATGCCGTTTATTGAGGGGAAAGAACGGGCTTAAATACCAGCTTATAGCACAGTTGAAAAATTACAGGAATTTTTGGCTTAACCCCTCCTGTGTTGTTTGTCTTAACCTGGCTGGGACTGACTGACTGACTGCACATACAGAGGAGTCAGCTGGCTTTTCTTTGAAGACAGTACTGTATATAATTTTCTTCATAAAGGAAACTACACAGGACGGACAATGTAGCAAATTAGGATTGCATAATATTTCCTTTTTTTGGTTTTGTTGTTTTTTTTTTGTTTTGTTTTTTTTTTTTGTGGTTTGTCTTGCTTTGTTTGTTTGTTTTTCTTTCCTTGGCCTTTTGGGCCCATCCTGTAATATTAGCAAGATTTGGGTAAAGTTAAAAATTGACAATTTCAAAGGGGTTTATCTCTCATTTACAGAACAGCTGTAATTGAAGAATTGGGGCTCCCTCCTCCCCACCACACAAATGAAATTTGCAATTCAATTACATGTACGGTAAATTAAAGCCAGGCCTGGAGTGCACACCCCTCTTACCATCACTAGGGAATCAGAGTCTGGTAATTAGATCCTAGCATTCCAGGAGGAATAGCCATGCTTACAGGATAGAAGGAACAATCTAAAAGCAAGGAATACAGTGGTGGTAGTGGTGTCCTGTCTTATGGGGAAGGGTTTCGTTGGATGAAAGGAAAGCCTCTTCCTCACTTTGCCTGCTTCACCTTTCATGGACTCTTCCTGCCTCCTGCTGCCCAGACAGCCCTTTTTCCCTTTTGATTTCCCAAGCAATGTTGAGCCGGCTGTCAGAAACACACAGTGGACTGTCTCTAAGAGCCCAGAAGACTTGGTTGGGCAAGGGAAACTTAGGGCTTAGAGCCCGTGAGACAGTGCTTGGTTGTTCTGGAAGGGGGCTCAGGTTTCCTCTGCTCACCATGCCACCCAGCAGAGATTTGGATTCTTAGACTCCCAAAGTCCAATCCCACAGTGATGGTGCCATTGGGCCATCAACAATGATGAGGGAGGGCACCATCCATTGTTACCATACGTTAATACTCTAGCTTTTATTTGATAACACATATTCACTCCAATACCTGATGTCTGTACAGCTTTGATCATGATGTTATGTTGGATTTTTTAAAAATGTTTTGTTTTTCAAGACAGGGTTTCTCTGTGTATCCTTGTCTGTCCTGGAACTCACTGTATAATTCAGGCTGGACCTCAAACTCACATACATCTCCCTGATACAGCATCCTGAGTGCTGACATTAAAAGCATGTGTCACCATCAACCAGTAATTTTACCTTTAAATCTCTGTGTGTGTGTGTCTGTGTGTGAATGAATATATATATATATATATATATATATATATATATATATATATATATATATTTATTTTTCTGTTATATCTACCCATACCGAGAATCCAAATCCTCTGGACTCACTACACAATCAAAGTTAAAATAACTAACCTACTATTAATAAAGAAAACAGCCAAAAAAATAAATAAATAAAAGCAAAAGGAACCTGGCCTGGCCATGGGATGAAGCTTCATGTGTTGTGTTAGAAAGCTGAGCTAGTCAAGGAGTGTGTGGCATACACAGAACAAAGCAAGTTCTGGAGGTGGTTGGCACTTGGATTAGCTTGAGAAAAGCCTCGATACTGGTTGCAAAGTGAGTCTGTATGTCTGTCTTCCTTCCTTCCTTCCTTCCTTCCTCCTTCCTTCCTTCCTTCCTTCTTTTCTTTCTTTCTCTGTTCTCCCCCCTTTTTCAATAGATAAAATGAAAGGGACATGAATGGCACAGGTTCCATGACTAGAACCACAGGCATACAGGGTTTGGATGCCACCTGCTCACACTCCATGCTGCAGTATTATACAGGTGCCCACTGTCCCACCAGTGCCCACACAAGCACACACGCAGGACGCACCCACTTAGGCACAGGAAAATGATTAAAGAATCAGACCCAAAGAAGTAGAATTTCTCAATTTTCCAGAAGCCACGTGGTGGGATGCAGTGCCTTCTTCTGGTGAAATCATACTTGCAGTTAAGCACTCATTCATAAAATAAATACATGAGGTTTTTTTTTTCTTCCTTGCTTGTCGTTGTTGTGGTTGTTGTTTCATACTTTCTATCTTTTTTTTTTTCAGGGTTTGGTACCCAGGATGAGCTTCGTTTTTTTTTTTTTTATTTATTTTTTATTTAATTTTATATAACAAAGTCCAATTAAATGAAAACAAATATTTATACACAATATTTGGGAATTTGGGCATCATTTTTTCCAAACTACTTCCTGCTGGTAAGGGAGCTGTCATGGGGGATTCGAAGAAGAAAAAGCACAGAGACAACATGCAAATTAACATGCAAATTAACAAAATCAGAAATGAAAAGGGGGACATAAGAACAGACACATAGGAAATCCAGACAATTTTCAGGTCATACTTTGAAAATCTATATTCCACAAAAAACTGAAAATTCAAAGGAAATGGACAATTTTCTGAATAAATATCACCTACAAAAATTAAATCAAGAACAGACAAACAACTTAAATAGACCTATAACCCGCAATGAAAGAGAAGCAATCATCAAAAGCCTTCCAACAAAAAAAGTTCAGGGCCAGATGGAGTCAGCGCAGAATTCTACCAGACATTCAAGGAAGAACTAATACCACTACTCCTCAAACTGTTCCACAAGATAGAAACAGAAAGTTCATTGCCAAACTCTTTTTATGATGCCACAATAACTTTGGTACACAAACCTCGCAAAAGACACAACTAAGAAAGAAAACTACAGACCAATATCCCTGATGAACATCGATGCAAAGATACTCAATAAAATACTGGCAAAACCAAATTCAAAGAATACATCAGAGAAATCATCCCAAAGCATATACCCAAAGCATTCACCTCCATGCAACAAAGACATCTGTTCAACTATGTTCATAGCAGCATTATTTGTAGTAGCAAGAACCTGGAAGCAACCTAGATGCCCCTCAATTGAAGAATGGTCAATGAAGAAGTGGCACATCTACACAATGGAATACTACTCTGCTGAAAAAAAAAATAATGATAACTTGAAATTTGCCGGCAGAACTACAACAACACAACAAAATTGCTTCAAAGGTGTTGCCTAGGGATGCAGGTATAATGTCAATACTAAGGAGCAGACCATTCTTGGAATAAAAGTGCTAGCATCTTAATAGTGTTCAATAGAACCCATGTTAGAAAATAAAAGACCCCCTGCATTTGTCGTCTGACCTTCATATACAGACCTAGGACCATCCCTTCACTCATTTATAAGTAATTAAGTAAGTAATCAAGGGTCCCAGAACAGAAATGTTCTCTCCATTTTTCCATTCATGTTTGCAGATTCATGTGTAAAAATGGTCACAATCCACTTGTATCCTAGCGTTGGAGGAGACAAAGACAGAAGGAACTCTGAGTTCAAGGTCAGCCAGGTCATGGATAGCTAAGAGCTGCACAAACTAAACCTCACCGAACAAATGAAAATAAACACAGGAGTGGCTGCATTAAAATCCGAAGATGGTGTTTTTAGCGTCATCTACTGGCAAATCAGTCTTCGTGCATATCTCATGGTGAAATAAAGTGGTTCACAGAGGACTGGACTTGCTATCTACATCCTGTCCTTTTTGTCAAATATCATTGGTCAATAAAAATAAAAAAGACATCCTTATAATGGTCACAAGAGCAAGTTTTAGGATGGCAAGTGCTACACAGAGAAATCCTGTCTCGAAAAGAAAACAAAACAAAATCCCAGGAAATCAGCATGGGGGCACAGCCACAATTATGTCTGGAGTGAGTCAGAGTAACAGGACTGATGCTTTATTTATTTATGTTTTAATTTAAATACATGGTGTAACCCTGTACTCCTCTTCCAAGATAGATGAGGCCATCTTCTGGACTCAGCCCACACCTGGCTAGCATGTGGTGTGCCCACCAATACAAACAGACAAAACACTCATGGACATAAAATAATAAAGTGAGGAGAGAGGGAGGGAGAGGGAAGCATGGATGGGGCTCACACCTAAGTTTCAACCAACTTACAAAAACATTCCTTGGGCAGGAAACCCAGGAATCCTTTTTATTCAACCAGAGTCACAAAAATGTCAGCATCAGGCAGCCAATCAGAATTACCTCATTTGCATGGAATGAGTTGCTTGATGGGAAATAGTAGGCAAAGTTGCTCACCATAGCTGAAACAGATCTCCTTCTACATGGATTATTAAAGAACAGCAGACCTTACAAACTAATTTTGTCAAATTTTCTGTGTTATGAAACTCTTAGCAATACCTTTGTTTAGAGTTTATGTAATTTCCTTGTCATTTTATGTTTTCCTTTTTTTTTTCTTTTTCTTAAAAATGAGATGCTTTTTTTCAAATGCTTTGGAGCTCTTAGAGTCTTTGTTGGCCAGGCAATGACTCAGAGAGACAACACCCTCACAGGTGCTGTGGAGATTTAAAGTTACCACCCTTTGGCTACTTGTCAGTAGTAGAATTCTTTGCGTTCCCAGATATTGAGTGAGGGTCATGTGTTTTATACCTAAACCTTGTTTACTTTGAGTTGGGTGTACTTTTTGTATCCTTGCATGTCCTCTCTCGACGTATGCACCACCATCACCTGGATATATTAAAATAAATAAATGAGATTCATTTAACTTACATTTATGTGAATTGGTGTTAAGGTGTCCCTGTATCTGGAGTTAATGACAGTTGTGACTGCCATGCCATGTCGGTAGTGGGATTTGAACCCGGGTAGTCCATAGGAGTAACCAGTGCTGTTAATCACTAAGCCAGGTGTTTAGATTTTTATAGTGAAATTTTCATCACTTTTGTTCTTATTTTCATGGTTGCTTGTGTTTCTAAGTTTGCCATGAATGTTCTCTTGGATTGAAAAAGTTTAGTTTTACACTCTGCACACAGAAAATATGCAAAGTATAATATTTGCAATGACATGTTCATCTTGATTACTGATTACTGAAAATTTATTTCCGAACAAGTTTCTTTTTAAGATTTATTTATTTATTATGTATACAGTGCAGTGTTCCATGTGCATGTACAGCTGTGGGCCAGAAGAGGGGACCAGATCTCATTACAGATGGTTGTGAGCCACCACGTGGTTGCTGGGAATTGAACTCAGGACCTATGGAAGAGCAGCCAGTGATCTTAATCTGTGAGCCATCTCTCCAACCATCCCCCCCCCCCTGAACAAGTTTCTTTTGTGTATATTTAGCCTGGAGCTATTTACATAGACCAGTATGTTCTCCCTGATATCTGCCTGCCTCTGTCCTCCTCTTGGAGTTCTCCAAATAATAGTGGGCACCACCATAGCAGGCAACTTCTTCTTGGTATCCTATAACCACAAATAATCATGTTCCTAATAGCTCATTATAAAATATACCATTTGTTTGTGGGGCTCAGGATAATGACTGAATTTTTAGCATACATCTGACATGGCTTATAAAGAAAGAACAGCTGGGTATTTGGAGAACAGTGTCCCATTGGACTAGACAGATGACACTGGCTTGAGTTTCCCAATGATATTCAGTAACCTCAATATCCTACCATTATCATCGGTGAGAAAGACTTTAGACTTTTGTCACATAGAAGGGTGAGCATGAATCTCAATAGAGAGCAAGTGTGCCCTGCCATTATTACAAAGGCTGGGAAACATAGGGACTAAGGCAAATGTGGGAAAGACATTGATCAGGTGCACTAAATTATTACTTCCAGAAGGTGGCACCCTACACCTGATATGCATGTCCTCATTTCTGCGGGGCAAGGACATGACGAACTTTGGCCAGAAGAGGGCGCAGCAACACACTTCTGTTTCCTTGCATGTATTTTGATCATAATCTCCCACTCCCCAACCAATAGCATAGGAAAACTCAATAATATTGGTCTAAAAGAAAAAAAATAGAGAAACATATTCAATATGTCTTGTAGTGATATTTTTGAAATACTCATACATCAATTCCTTAGTCAGCAAATGAGAACAAATAGAGACACACAGCCAGACACTTGGAACACTCATTCCTAAAAAATGGAATATCACCATGAAATCCATGCCCTCAGAACTCAGGGAACCCCACAGGAGAGGAGTTAGAAAATAGTTTATGAGGCTGAGGGAATATTAGACACACACACACACACACACACACACACACACACACACACACACACATGCCTTGGCCCTCTAAAGAAACATGAGCTCTGCAACATTGCCACTGTGTCTCTGTTGAGGGCTGTGGCGCCCGCACTACAATCTGTTCCATGAATCCGGCGAAGGCCTAGAGATTGAAATAAAGACAAGACAGCGGGTCATTCCTTCAATTCAAAGTCGGTACACCAAATGCCGAATGCCGTTTATTGAGGGGAAGAACGGGCTTAAATACCAGTTTATAGCACAGTGAAAAATTACAGGAATTTTTTGGCTTAGCCCCTCCCTGTGTTGTTTGTCTTAACCTGGCACAGGACTGACTGACTGACTGCACATACAGAGGAGTCAGCTGGCTTGTCTTTGAAGACAGTACTGTATATAATTTTCTTCATAAAGAAAAGTTGAATCCAAACTACACAGGACGGACAATGTAGCAAATTAGGATTGCATAATATTTCTTTTTTGGGTTTTGTTTTTTTTTTTTTTTGTTTTGTTTTTTTTGGTTTGTCTTGCTTTGTTTGTTTGTTTTCTTTCCTTGGCCTTTTGGGCCCATCCTGTAATTTTAGCAAGATTTGGGTAAAGTTAAAAATTGACAATTTCAAGGGGTTTAGCTCTCATTTACAGAACAGCTGTAATTGAAGAATTGGGGATCCCTCCTCCCCCCACACAAATGAAATTTGCAATTCAATTACATGTACGGTAAATTAAAGCCAGGCATGGAGGTGCACACCCCTCTTACCATCACTAGGGATTCAGAGTCTGGTAATTAGATCCTAGCATTCAGGAGGAATAGCCATGCTTACAGGATAGAAGGAACAAACTAAGAAGCAAAGGAATACAGTGGTGGTAGTGGTGTCTGTCTTATAGGGGAAGGGTTTCGTTGGATGAAAAGGAAAGCCTCTTCCTCACTTTGCCTGCTTCACCTTTCATGGACTCTTCCTGCCTCCTGCTGCCCAGACAGCCCTTTTTTCCTTTTGATTTCCCAAGCAATGTTGGGCCGGCTGTCAGAAACACACAGTGAACTGTCTCTGAGAGCCCAGAAGACTTGGTTGGGCAAGGGGCTTAGGGCTTAGAGCCCGTGAGACAGTGCTTGGGTGTTCTGGAAGAGGGCTCTGGTTTCCTCTGCTCACCATGCCACCCAGCAGAGATTTGGATTCTTAGACTCCCAAGTCCAATCCCACAGTGATGGTGCCATTGGGCCATCATCAATGATGAGGGAGGGCACCATCCATTGTTACCATACGTTAATACTCTAGCTTTTATTTGATAGACACATATTCACTCCAATACCTGATGTCTGTACAGCTTTGATCATGATGTTATGTTGGATTTTTTAAAAATGTTTTGTTTTTCAAGACAGGGTTTCTCTGTGTATCCTTGTCTGTCCTGGAACTCACTGTATAATTCAGGCTGGACCTCAAACTCACATACATCTCCCTGATACAGCATCCTGAGTGCTGACATTAAAGCATGTGTCACCATCAACCAGTAATTTTACCTTTAAATCTCTGTGTGTGTGTGTCTGTGTGTGAATGAATATATATATATATATATATATATATTTATTTTCTGTTATATCTACCCATACCGAGAATCCAAATCCTCTGGACTCACTACACAATCAAAGTTAAAATAACTAACCTACTATTAATAAAAAAACAGCCAAAAAAATAAATAAATAAAAGCAAAAGGAACCTGGCCTGGCCATGGGATGAAGCTTCATGTGTTGTGTTAGAAAGCTGAGCTAGTCAAGGAGTGTGTGGCATACACAGAACAAAGCAAGTTCTGGAGGTGGTTGGCACTTGGATTAGCTTGAGAAGAAGCCTCGATACTGGTTGCAAAGTGAGTCTGTATGTCTGTCTTCCTTCCTTCGCTTCCTTCCTTCCTTCTTTTCTTTCTTTCTTTCTTTCTCTCCCCACCCCTTTTTCAATAGATAAAATGAAAGGGACATGAATGGCACAGGGCTTCCATGACTAGAACCACAGGCATACAGGGTTTGGATGCCACCTGCTCCACTCCATGCTGCAGTAGTATTCAGGTGCCCACTGTCCCACCAGTGCCCACACAAGCACACACGCAGGCATAGCACCCACACTTAGGCACAGGAAAATGATTAAAGAATCAGACCCAAAGAAGTAGAATTTCTCAATTTTCCAGAAGCCACGTGGTGGGATGCAGTGCCTTCTTCTGGTGAAAAGTCATACTTGCAGTTAGAGCACTCATTCATAAAATAAATACATGAGGTTTTTTTTTTTTTTTTTTTTTTCTTCCTTGCTTGTCGTTATTGTGGTTGTTGTTTCATACTTTCTATGTTTTTTTTTTTTTTCAGGGTTTGGTACCGGGATGGGCTTTGTTTTTTATTTTTTTATTTATTTTTTTATTTAATTTTATATAACAAAGTCCAATTAAATGAAAACAAACATTTATACACAATATTTGGGAATTTGGGCATCATTTTTTTCCAAACTACTTCCTGCTGGTAAGGGGAGCTGTCATGGGGGATTCGAAGAAGAAAAAGCACAGAGACAACATGATTAACATGCAAATTAACAAAATCAGAAATGAAAAGGGGGACATAAGAACAGACACATAGGAAATCCAGACAATTTTTCAGGTCATACTTTGAAAATCTATATTCCACAAAAACTGAAAATTCAAAGGAAATGGACAATTTTATGAATAAATATCACCTACAAAAATTAAATCAAGAACAGACAAACAACTTAAATAGACCTATAACCCGCAATGAAGGAGAAGCAATCATCAAAAGCCTTCCAACCAAAAAAGTTCAGGGCCAGATGGAGTCAGCGCAGAATTCTACCAGACATTCAAGGAAGAACTAATACCACTACTCCTCAAACTGTTCCACAAGATAGAAACAGAATGTTCATTTGCCAAACTCTTTTTATGATGCCACAATAACTTTGGTACACAAACCTCGCAAAGACACAACTAAGAAAGAAAACTACAGACCAATATCCCTGATGAACATCGATGCAAAGATACTCAATAAAATACTGGCAAACCAAATTCAAGAATACATCAGAGAAATCATCCCAAAGCATATACCCAAAGCATTCACCTCCATGCAACAAAGACATCTGTTCAACTATGTTCATAGCAGCATTATTTGTAGTAGCAAGAACCTGGAAGCAACCTAGATGCCCCTCAATTGAAGAATGGTCAATGAAGAAGTGGCACATCTACACAATGGAATACTACTCTGCTGAAAAAAAAATAATGATAACTTGAAATTTGCAGGCAGAACTACAACAACACAACAAAATTGCTTCAAGGTGGTGCCTAGGGATGCAGGTATAATGTCAATACTAAGGAGCAGACCCTTCTTGGAATAAAAGTGCTAGCATCTTAATAGTGTTCATAGAACCCATGTTAGAAAATAAAAGACCCCTGCATTTGTCGTCTGACCTTCATATACAGACCTAGGACCATCCCTTCACTCATTTATAAGTAATTAAGTAAGTAATCAAGGGTCCCAGAACAGAAATGTTCTCTCCATTTTTCCATTCATGTTTGCAGATTCATGTGTAAAAATGGTCACAATCCACTTGTATCCTAGCGTTGAGGAGACAAAGACAGAAGGAACTCTGAGTTCAAGGTCAGCCAGGTCATGGATAGCTAAGAGCTGCACAAACTAAACCTCACCGAACAAATGAAAATAAACAAAGGGAGTGGCTGCATTAAAATCCGAAGATGGTGTTTTGGCACATCTACTGGCAAATCAGTCTTCGTGCATATCTCATGGTGAAATAAGTGGTTCACAGAGGACTGGACTTACTATCTACATCCTGTCCCTTTTGTCAAATATCATTGGTCAATAAAAATAAAAAAGACATCCTTATAATGGTCACAAGAACAAGTTTTAGGATGGCAAGTGCTACACAGACCAATCCTGTCTCGAAAACAAAAACAAAACAAAATCCCAGGAAATCAGCATGGGGGCACAGCCACAATTATGTCTGGAATTGAGTCAGAGTAACAGGACTGATGCTTTATTTATTTATGTTTTAATTTAAATACATGGTGTAACCCTGTACTCCTCTTCCAAGATAGATGAGGCCATCTTCTGGACTCAGCCCACACCTGGCTAGCATGTGTTGTGCCCACCAATACAAACAGACAAAACACTCACGGACATAAAATAATAAAGTGAGGAGAGAGAGGGGAGGAGAGGAAGCATGGATGGGGCTCACACCTAAGTTTCAACCAACTTACAAAAACATTCCTTGGGCAGGAAACCCAGGGAATCCTTTTTATTCAACCAGAGTCACAAAAATGTCAGCATCAGGCAGCCAATCAGAATTACCTCATTTGCATGGAATGAGTTGCTTGATGGTAAATAGTACGCAAAGTTGCTCACCATAAGCTGAAACAGAACTCCTTCTACATGGATTATTAAAGAACAGCAGACATTACAAACTAATTTTGTCAAATTTTCTGTGTTATGAAACTCTTAGCAATACCTTTGTTTAGAGTTTATGTAATTTCCCTTTGTCATTTTATGTTTTCTGTCTTTTTTCTTTTTCTTAAAAATGAGATGCTTTTTCTTCAAATGCTTTGGAGCTCTTAGAGTCTTTGTTGGCCAGGCAATGACTCAGTGAGACAACACCCTCACAGGTGCTGTGGAGATTTAAAGTTACCACCCTTTGGCTACTTGTCAGTAGTAGAGATTCTTTGCGTTCCCAGATATTGAGTGAGGGTCATGTGTTTTATACCTAAACCTTGTTTTACTTTGAGTTAGGTGTACTTTTTTGTATCCTTGCATGTCCTCTCTCGACGTATGCACCACCATCACCTGGATATATTAAAATAAATAAATGAGATTCATTTAACAAACATTTATGTGAATTGGTGTTAAGGTGTCCCTGTATCTGGAGTTAATGACAGTTGTGACTGCCATGCCATGTCGGTAGTGGGATTTGAACCCGGGTAGTCCATAGGAGTAACCAGTGCTGTTAATCACTAAGCCAGGTGTTTAGATTTTTATAAGTGAAATTTTCATCACTTTTGTTCTTATTTTCATGGTTGCTTGTGTTCTAAGTTTGCCATGAATGTTCTCTTGGATTGAAAAAGTTTAGTTTTTACACTATGCACACAGAAAATATGCAAAGTATAATATTTGCAATGACATGTTCATCTTGATTACTGATTACTGAAAATTTATTTCCGAACAAGTTTCTTTTTTAAGATTTATTTATTTATTATGTATACAGTGCAGTGTTCCATGTGCATGTACAGCTGTGGGCCAGAAAGAGGGGACCAGATCTCATTACAGATGGTTGTGAGCCACCATGTGGTTGCTGGGAATTGAACTCAGGACCTATGAGAAGAGCAGCCAGTGATCTTAACCTGTGAGCCATCTCTCCAACCATCCCCCTCTCCCCTGAACAAGTTTCTTTTGTGTATATTTAGCCTGGAGCTATTTACATAGACCAGTATGTTCTCCCTGATATCTGCCTGCCTCTGTCCTCCTCTTGGAGTTCTCCAAATAATAGTGGGCACCACCATAGCAGGCAGCTTCTTCTTGGTATCCTATAACCACAAATAATCATGTTCCTAATAGCTCATTATAAAATATACCATTTGTTTGTGGGGCTCAGGATAATGACTGAATTTTTAGCATACATCTGACATGGCTTATAAAGAAAGAACAGCTGGGTATTTGGAGAACAGTGTCCCATTGGACTAGACAGATGACACTGGCTTGAGTTTCCCAAATGATATTCAGTAACCTCAATATCCTACCATTATCATTGGTGAGAAAGACTTTAGACTTTTGTCACATAGAAGGGTGAGCATGAATCTCAATAGAGAGCAAGTTGTGCCCTGCCATTATTACTAAGGCTGGGAAACATAGGGACTAAGGCAAATGTGGGAAAGACATTGATCAGGTGCACTAAATTATTACTTCCAGAAGGTGGCACCCTACACCTGATATGCATGTCCTCATTTCTCTATGGGGCAAGGACACTTGACGAACTTTGGCCAGAAGAGGGCGCAGCAACACACTTCGTTTCCTTGCATGTATTTTGATCATAATCTCTCCCACTCCCCCCAACCAATAGCATAGGAAAACTCAATAATATTGGTCTAAAAGAAAAAAAAATAGAAACATATTCAAAATGTCTTGTAGTGATATTTTTGAAATACTCATAGATCAATTCCTTAGTCAGCAAATGAGAACAAATAGAGACACACAGCCAGACACTTGGAACACTCATTCTAAAAAATGGAATATCACCATGAAATCCATGCCCCCAGAACTCAGGGAACCCCACAGGAGAGGAGTTAGAAAATAGTTTATGAGGCTGAGGGAATATTAGACACACACACACACACACACACACACACACACACACACACACACACACACCTGCCTTGGCCCTCTAAAGAAACATGAGCTCTGCAACATTGCCACTGTGTCTCTGTTGGGGGCTGTAGCGCCTGCACTACAATCTGTTCCATGAATCCGGCAAAGGCCTAGAGATTGAAATAAAGACAAGACAGCGGGTCATTCCTTCAATTCCAAAGTCGGTACACCAAATGCCGAATGCCGTTTATTGAGGGGAAAGAACGGGCTTAAATACCAGCTTATAGCACAGTGAAAAATAACAGGAATTTTTTGGCTTAGCCCCTCCCTGTGTTGTTTGTCTTAACCTGGCACAGGACTGACTGACTGACTGCACATACAGAGGGAGTCAGCTGGCTTTGTCTTTGAAGACAGTACTGTATATAATTTTCTTCATAAAGAAAAGTTGAATCCAAACTACACAGGACGGACAATGTAGCAAATTAGGATTGTATAATCGCTTCTTTTTTGGTTTTTTTTTTTTTTTTTTTTTTTGTTGTTTTGTTTTTGTGGTTTGTCTTGCTTTGTTTGTTTAGTTTTCTTTCCTTGGCCTTTTGGGCCCATCCTGTAATTTTAGCAAGATTTGGGTAAAGTTAAAAATTGACAATTTCAAGGGGTTTAGCTCTCATTTACAGAACAGCTGTAATTGAAGAAGTGGGGCTCCCTCCCTCCCCCCACACAAATGAAATTTGCAATTCAATTACATGTACGGTAAATTAAAGCCAGGCATGGAGGTGCACACCCCTCTTACCATCACTAGGGATTCAGAGTCTGGTAATTAGATCCTAGCATTCAGGAGGAATAGCCATGCTTACAGGATAGAGGGAACAAACTAAGAAGCAAAGGAATACAGTGGTGGTAGTGGTGTCTGTCTTATAGGGGAATGGTTTCATTGGATGAAAAGGAAAGCCTCTTCCTCACTTTGCCTGCTTCACCTTTCATGGACTCTTCCTGCCTCCTGCTGCCCAGACAGCCTTTTTTTCCTTTTGATTTCCCCAAGCAATGTTGGGCCGGCTTGTCAGAAACACACAGTGAACCTGTCTCTTAGAGCCCAGAAGACTTGGTTGGGCAAGGGGGCTTAGGGCTTAGGAGCCCGAGAGACAGTGCTTGGGTGTTCTGGAAGAGGGCTCTGGTTTCCTCTGCTCACCATGCCACCCAGCAGAGATTTGGATTCTTAGACTCCCAAGTCCAATCCCACAGTGATGGTGCCATTGGGCCATCATCAATGATGAGGGAGGGGGCACCATCCATTGTGACGATACGTTAATACTCTAGCTTTTATTTGATAGACACATATTCACTCCAATACCTGATGTCTGTACAGCTTTGATCATGATGTTATGTTGGATTTTTTAAAAATGTTTTGTTTTTCAAGACAGGGTTTCTCTGTGTATCCTTGTCTGTATGTCTGTCTTCCTTCCTTCCTTCCTTCCTTCCTTCCTTCTTTTCTTTCTTTCTCTGTTCTCCCCCCCTTTTCCAATAGATAAAATGAAAGGGACATGAATGGCACAGGGCTTCCATGACTAGAACCACAGGCATACAGGGTTTGGATGCCACCTGCTCACACTCCATGCTGCAGTATTATACAGGTGCCCACTGTCCCACCAGTGCCCACACAAGCACACACACGCAGGCACGCACCCCACTTTGACACAGGAAAATGATTAAAGAATCAGACCCAAAGAAGTAGAATTTCTCAATTTTCCAGAAGCCACGTGGGTGGGATGCAGTGCCTTCTTCTGGTGAAAAGTCATACTTGCAGTTAAGCACTCATTCATAAAATAAATACATGAGGTTTTTTTTTTTTTTTTTTTTTTTTTTTTTTTTTTTTTTTTTTTTTCTTCCTTGCTTGTCGTTGTTGTGGTTGTTGTTTCATACTTTCTATCTTTTTTTTTTTTTCAGGGGTTTTGTACCCAGGATGAGCTTTGTTTTTATTTTTTATTTATTTTTTTATTTAATTTTAAATAACAAAGTCCAATTAAATGAAAACAAATATTTATACACAATATTTGGGAATTTGGGCATCATTTTTTCCAAACTACTTCCTGCCTGGTAAGGGGAGCTGTCATGGGGGATTCCGAAGAAGAAAAAGCACAGAGACAACATGCAAATTAACATGCAAATTAACAAAATCCAGAAATGAAAAGGGGGACATAAGAACGGACACATAGAAAATCCAGACAATTTTCAGGTCATACTTTGAAAATCTATATTCCACAAAAACTGAAAATTCAAAGGAAATGGACAATTTTCTGAATAAATATCACCTACAAAAATTAAATCAAGACAGACAAACAACTTAAATAGACCTATAACCCGCAATGAAAGAGGAGCAATCATCAAAAGCCTTCCAACCAAAAAAAGTTCAGGGCCAGATGGAGTCAGCGAGAATTCTACCAGACATTCAAGGAAGAACTAATACCACTACTCCTCAAACTGTTCCACAAGATAGAAACAGAAAGTTCATTGCCAAACTCTTTTTATGATGCCACAATAACTTTCTGGTACACAAACCTCGCAAAGACACAACTAAGAAAGAAAACTACAGACCAATATCCCTGATGAACATCGATGCAAAGATACTCAATAAAATACTGGCAAACCAAATTCAAGAATACATCAGGGAGAAATCATCCCAAAGCATATACCCAAAGCATTCACCTCCATGCAACAAAGACATCTGTTCAACTATGTTCATAGCAGCATTATTTGTAGTAGCAAGAACCTGGAAGCAACCTAGATGCCCCTCAATTGAAGAATGGTCAATGAAGAAGTGGCACATCTACACAATGGAATACTACTCTGCTAAAAAAAAAAATAATGATAACTTGGAATTTGCAGGCAGAACTACAACAACACAACAAAATTGCTTCCAAGGTGGTGCCTAGGGATGCAGGTATAATGTCAATACTAAGAGCAGACCATTCTTGGAATAAAAGTGCTAGCATCTTAATAGTGTTCATCGAACCCATGTTAGAAAATAAAAGACCCCTGCATTTGTCGTCTGACCTTCATATACAGACTTAGGACCATCCCTTCACTCATTTATAAGTAATTAAGTAAGTAATCAAGGGTCCCAGAACAGAAATGTTCTCTCCATTTTTCCATTCACGTTTGCAGAGGGTTCATGTGTAAAAAAGGTCACAATCCACTTGTATCCTAGCGTTGAGGAGACAAATACAGAAGGAACTCTGAGTTCAAGGTCAGCCAGGTCATGGATAGCTAAGAGCTGCACAAACTAAACCTCATCGAACAAATGAAAATAAACAAAGGGAGTGGCTGCATTAAAATCCGAAAATGGTGTTTTTTGGCGGCATCTACTGGCAAATCCAGTCTTCGTGCATATCTCATGGTGAAATAAAGTGGTTCACAGAGGACTGGACTTGCTATCTACATCCTGTCCTTTTTGTCAAATATCATTGGTCAATAAAAATAAAAAAGACATCCTTATAATGGTCACAAGAACAAGTTTTAGGATGGCAAGTGCTACACAGAGAAATCTGTCTCGAAAACAAAACAAAACAAAATCCCAGGAAATCAGCATGGGGGGGCACAGCCACAATTATGTCTGGAGTGAGTCAGAGTAACAGGACTGATGCTTTATTTATTTATGTTTTAATTTAAATACATGGTGTAACCCTGTACTCCTCTTCCAAGATAGATGAGGCCATCTTCTGGACTCAGCCCACACCTAGCTAGCATGTGTTGTGCCCACCAATACAAACAGACAAAACACTCACGGACATAAAATAATAAAGTGAGGAGAGAGAGGGGAGGGAGAGGAAGCATGGATGGGGCTCACACCTAAGTTTCTCAACCAACTTACAAAAACATTCCTTGGGCAGGGAAACCCAGGAATCCTTTTTTATTCAACCAGAGTCACAAAAATGTCAGCATCAGGCAGCCAATCAGAATTACCTCATTTGCATGGAATGAGTTGCTTGATGGGAAATAGTACGCAAAGTTGCTCACCATAGCTGAAACAGAACTCCTTCTACATGGATTATTAAAGAACAGCAGACATTACAAACTAATTTTGTCAAATTTTCTGTGTTACTGAAACTCTTAGCAATACCTTTGTTTAGAGTTTATGTAATTTCCTTGTCATTTTATGTTTTCTGTCTTTTTTCTTTTTCTTAAAAATGAGATGGCTTTTTCTTCAAATGCTTTGGAGCTCTTAGAGTCTTTGTTGGCCAGGCAATGACTCAGTGAGACAACACCCTCACAGGTGCTGTGGAGATTTAAAGTTACCACCCTTTGGCTACTTGTCAGTAGTAGAATTCTTTGCGTTCCCAGATATTGAGTGAGGGTCATGTGTTTTATACCTAAACCTTGTTTACTTTGAGTTGGGTGTACTTTTTGTATCCTTGCATGTCCTCTCTCGACGTATGCACCACCATCACCTGGATATATTAAAATAAATAAATGAGATTCATTTAACTTACATTTATGTGAATTGGTGTTAAGGTGTCCCTGTATCTGGAGTTAATGACAGTTGCGACTGCCATGCCATGTCGGTAGTGGGATTTGGAACCCGGTAGTCCATAGGAGTAACCAGTGCTGTTAATCACTAAGCCAGGTGTTTAGATTTTTATAGTGAAATTTTCATCACTTTTGTTCTTATTTTCATGGTTGCTTGTGTTTCTAAGTTTGCCATGAATGTTCTCTTGGATTGAAAAAGTTTAGTTTTACACTATGCACACAGAAAATATGCAAAGTATAATATTTGCAATGACATGTTCATCTTGATTACTGATTACTGAAAATTTATTTCCGAACAAGTTTCTTTTTTAAGATTTATTTATTTATTATGTATACAGTGCAGTGTTCCATGTGCATGTACAGCTGTGGGCCAGAAGAGGGGACCAGATCTCATTACAGATGGTTGTGAGCCACCATGTGGTTGCTGGGAATTGAACTCAGGAACTATGGAAGAGCAGCCAGTGATCTTAACCTGTGAGCCATCTCTCCAACCATCCCCCTCCCCCCTGAACAAGTTTCTTTTGTGTATATTTAGCCTGGAGCTATTTACATAGACCAGTATGTTCTCCCTGATATCTGCCTGCCTCTGTCCTCCTCTTGGAGTTCTCCAAATAATAGTGGGCACCACCATAGCAGGCAGCTTCTTTTCTTGGTATCCTATAACCACAAATAATCATGTTCCTAATAGCTCATTATAAAATATACCATTTGTTTGTGGGGCTCAGGATAATGACTGAATTTTTAGCATACATCTGACATGGCTTATAAAGAAAGAACAGCTGGGTATTTGGAGAACAGTGTCCCATTGGACTAGACAGATGACACTGGCTTGAGTTTCCCAATGATATTCAGTAACCTCAATATCCTACCATTATCATTGGTGAGAAAGACTTTAGACTTTTGTCACATAGAAGGGTGAGCATGAATCTCAATAGAGAGCAAGTGTGCCCTGCCATTATTACTAAGGCTGGGAAACATAGGGACTAAGGCAAATGTGGGAAAGACATTGATCAGGTGCACCAAATTATTACTTCCAGAAGGTGGCACCCTACACCTGATATGCATGTCCTCATTTCTGCGGGGCAAGGCATGACGAACTTTGGCCAGAAGAGGCGCAGCAACACACTTCTGTTTCCTTGCATGTATTTTGATCATAATCTCCCCACTCCCCCAACCAATAGCATAGGAAAACTCAATAATATTGGTCTAAAAGAAAAAAAAATAGAGAAACATATTCAAAATGTCTTGTAGTGATATTTTGAAATACTCATAGATCAATTCCTTAGTCACCAAATGAGAACAAATAGAGACACACAGCCAGACACTTGGAACACTCATTCCTAAAAAATGGAATATCACCATGAAATCCATGCCACCAGAACTCAGGGAACCCCACAGGAGAGGAGTTAGAAAATAGTTTATGAGGCTGAGGGAATATTAGACACACACACACACACACACACACACACACACACACCCCCCCTTGGCCCTCTAAAGAAACATGAGCTCTGCAACATTGCCACTGTGTCTCTGTTGAGGGCTGTAGCGCCCGCACTACAATCTGTTCCATGAATCCGGCGAAGGCCTAGAGATTGCAATAAAGACAAGACAGCGGGTCATTCCTTCAATTCCAAAGTCGGTACACCAAATGCCGAATGCCGTTTATTGAGGGGAAAAGAACGGGCTTAAATACCAGCTTATAGCACAGTGAAAAATTACAGGAATTTTTTGGCTTAGCCCCTCCCTGTGTTGTTTGTCTTAACCTGGCACAGGACTGACTGACTGACTGCACATACAGAGGGAGTCAGCTGGCTTGTCTTTGAAGACAGTACTGTATATAATTTTCTTCATAAAGAAAGTTGAATCCAAACTACACAGGATGGACAATGTAGCAAATTAGGATTGCATAATATTTCTTTTTTTGGTTTTGTTGTTTTTTTTTGTTTTGTTTGTTTTGTTTTTGTGGTTTGTCTTGCTTTGTTTGTTTGTTTTCTTTCCTTGGCCTTTTGGGCCCATCCTGTAATTTTAGCAAGATTTGGGTAAAGTTAAAAATTGACAATTTCAAGGGGTTTAGCTCTCATTTACAGAACAGCTGTAATTGAAGAATTGGGGCTCCCTCCTCCCCCCACACAAATGAAATTTGCAATTCAATTACATGTACGGTAAATTAAAGCCAGGCATGGAGGTGCACACCCCTCTTACCATCACTAGGGATTCAGAGTCTGGTAATTAGATCCTAGCATTCAGGAGGAATAGCCATGCTTACAGGATAGAAGGAACAATCTAAGAAGCAAAGGAATACAGTGGTGGTAGTGGTGTCTGTCTTATAGGGGAAGGGTTTCGTTGGATGAAAAGGAAAGCCTCTTCCTCACTTTGCCTGCTTCACCTTTCATGGACTCTTCCTGCCTCCTGCTGCCCAGACAGCCCTTTTTTCCTTTTTGATTTCCCAAGCAATGTTGGGCCGGCTGTCAGAAACACACAGTGAACTGTCTCTGAGAGCCCAGAAGACTTGGTTGGGCAAGGGGGCTTAGGGCTTAGAGCCCGTGAGACAGTGCTTGGGTGTTCTGGAAGAGGGCTCTGGGTTTCCTCTGCTCACCATGCCACCCAGCAGAGATTTGGATTCTTAGACTCCCCAAGTCCAATCCCACAGTGATGGTGCCATTGGGCCATCATCAATGATGAGGGAGGGCACCATCCATTGTTACCATACGTTAATGCTCTAGCTTTTATTTGATATGACACATATTCACTCCAATACCTGATGTCTGTACAGCTTTGATCATGATGTTATGTTGGATTTTTTAAAAAATGTTTTGTTTTTCAAGACAGGGTTTCTCTGTGTATCCTTGTCTGTCCTGGAACTCACTGATAATTCAGTGGACCTCAAACTCACATACATCTCCCTGATACAGCATCCTAGTGCTGACATTAAAAGCATGTGTCACCATCAACCAGTAATTTTACCTTTAAATCTCTGTGTGTGTGTGCTGTGTGTGAATATATATATATATATATATATATATATATTTTTTTTTTCTATTACCTCTACCCATCCGGGAATCCAAACCCTCTGGACTCACTACACAATCAAAGTTAAAATAACTTACCTACCACTAATAAAGAAAACAGCCAAAAAATAAATAAGTAAAAGCAAAGGGAACCCTCGCCTGGCCTGGGATGAAGCTTCGGGGTTGTGTTAGAAGCTGAGCTAGTCAAGGGGGTGGCATACGCGAACAAAGCAAGTTCTGGGGGTTGTTGGCACTTGGATTAGCTTGAGAAGAAGCCTCGATGCTGGTTGCAAAGTGAGTCTGTATGTCTATCTTCCTTCCTTCCTTCCTTCCTTCCTTCCCCTTTTTCTTTCTTTCTCTGTTCTCCCCCCCCCTTTTTCAATAGATAAAATGAAAAGGGACATGAATGGCACAGGGCTTCCATGACTAGAACCACAGGCATACAGGGTTTGGATGCCACCTGCTCACACTCCATGCTGCAGTATTATTCAGGTGCCCACTGTCCCACCAGTGCCCACACAAGCACACACGCAGGCACTGCTACCCACATAGGCACAGGAAAATGATTAAAGAATCAGACCCAAAGAAGTAGAATTTCTCAATTTTCCAGAAGCCACGTGGTGGGATGCAGTGCCTTCTTCTGGTGAAAAGTCATACTTGCAGTTAAGCACTCATTCATAAAATAAATACATGAGGTTTTTTTTTTTTTTTCTTTCCCTTGCTTGTCGTTGTTGTGGTTGTTGTTTCATACTTTCTATCTTTTTTTTTTCAGGGGTTTGCTACCCGGGATGGGCTTTGTTTTTATTTTTTATTTATTTTTTTTATTTAATTTTATATAACAAAGTCCAATTAAATGAAAACAAACATTTATACACAATATTTGGGAAATTGGGCATCATTTTTTCCAAACTACTTCCTGCTGGTAAGGGGAGCTGTCATGGGGGATTCGAAGAAGAAAAAGCACAGAGACAACATGCAAATTAACATGCAAATTAACAAAATCAGAAATGAAAAGGGGGACATAAGAACAGACACAAAGGAAATCCAGACAATTTTCAGGTCATACTTTGAAAATCTATATTCCACAAAAACTGAAAATTCAAAGGAAACGGACAATTTTCTGAATAAATATCACCTACAATAATTAAATCAAGAACAGACAAACAACTTAAATAGACCTATAACCCGCAATGAAAGAGAAGCAATCATCAAAAAGCCTTCCAACCAAAAAAAGTTCAGGGCCAGATGGAGTCAGCGCAGAATTCTACCAGACATTCAAGGAAGAACTAATACCACTACTCCTCAAACTGTTCCACAAGATAGAAACAGAAAGTTCATTGCCAAACTCTTTTTATGATGCCACAATATCTTTGGTACACAAACCTCGCAAAGACACAACTAAGAAAGAAAACTACAGACCAATATCCCTGATGAACATCGATGCAAAGATACTCCAATAAAATACTGGCAAACCAAATTCAAGAATACATCAGAGAAATCATCCCAAAGCATATACCCAAAGCATTCACCTCCATGCAACAAAGACATCTGTTCAACTATGTTCATAGCAGCATTATTTGTAGTAGCAAGAACCTGGAAGCAACCTAGATGCCCCTCAATTGAAGAATGGTCAATGAAGAAGTGGCACATCTACACAATGGAATACTACTCTGCTGAAAAAAAAAATAATGATAACTTGAAATTTGCAGGCAGAACTACAACAACACAACAAAATTGCTTCAAGGTGGTGCTCTAGGGATGCAGGTATAATGTCAATACTAAGGAGCAGACCTTTCTTGGAATAAAAGTGCTAGCATCTTAATAGTGTTCATAGAACCCATGTTAGAAAATAAAAGACCCCTGCATTTGTCGTCTGACCTTCATATACAGACCTAGGACCATCCCTTCACTCATTTATAAGTAATTAAGTAAGTAATCAAGGGTCCCAGAACAGAAATGTTCTCTCCATTTTTCCATTCATGTTTGCAGATTCATGTGTAAAAATGGTCACAATCCACTTGTATCCTAGCGTTGAAGGAGACAAAGACAGAAGGAACTCTGAGTTCAAGGTCAGCCAGGTCATGGATAGCTAAGAGCTGCACAAACTAAACCTCACCGAACAAACGAAAATAAACAAAGGGAGTGGCTGCATTAAAATCCGAAGATGGTGTTTTGGCGACATCTACTGGCAAATCAGTCTTCGTGCATATCTCATGGTGAAATAAAGTGGTTCACAGAGGACTGGACTTGCTATCTACATCCTGTCCTTTTTGTCAAATATCATTGGTCAATAAAAATAAAAAAGACATCCTTATAATGGTCACAAGAGCAAGTTTTAGGATGGCAAGTGCTACACAGAGAAATCCTGTCTCGAAAACAAAACAAAACAAAATCCCAGGAAATCAGCATGGGGGCACAGCCACAATTATGTCTGGAGTGAGTCAGAGTAACAGGACTGATGCTTTATTTATTTATGTTTTAATTTAAATACATGGTGTAACCCTGTACTCCTCTTCCAAGATAGATGAGGCCATCTTCTGGACTCAGCCCACACCTGGCTAGCATGTGGTGTGCCCACCAATACAAACAGACAAAACACTCATGGACATAAAATAATAAAGTGAGGAGAGAGAGGGGAGGGAGAGGAAGCATGGATGGGGCTCACACCTAAGTTTCAACCAACTTACAAAAACATTCCTTGGGCAGGAAACCCAGGAATCCTTTTTATTCAACCAGAGTCACAAAAATGTCAGCATCAGGCAGCCAATCAGAATTACCTCATTTGCGTGGAATGAGATGCTTGATGGGAAATAGTACGCAAAGTTGCTCACCATAACTGAAACAGAACTCCCTTCTACATGGATTTATTAAAGAACAGCAGACATTACAAACTAATTTTGTCAAATTTTCTGTGTTATGAAACTCTTAGCAATACCTTTGTTTAGAGTTTATGTAATTTCCTTGTCATTTTATGTTTTCTGTTTTTTTTCTTTTTCTTAAAAATGAGATGCTTTTTCTTCAAATGCTTTGGAGCTCTTAGAGTCTTTGTTGGCCAGGCAATGACTCAGTGAGACAACACCCCTTACAGGTGCTGTGGAGATTTAAAGTTACCACCCTTTGGCTACTTGTCAGTAGTAGAATTCTTTGCGTTCCCAGATATTGAGTGAGGGTCATGTGTTTTATACCTAAACCTTGTTTACTTTGAGTTGGGTGTACTTTTTGTATCCTTGCATGTCCTCTCTCGACGTATGCACCACCATCACCTGGATATATTAAAATAAATAAATGAGATTCATTTAACTTACATTTATGTGAATTGGTGTTAAGGTGTCCCTGTATCTGGAGTTAATGACAGTTGTGACTGCCATGCCATGTCGGTAGTGGGATTTGAACCCGGGTAGTCCATAGGAGTAACCAGTGCTGTTAATCACTAAGCCAGGTGTTTAGATTTTTATAGTGAAATTTTCATCACTTTTGTTCTTATTTTCATGGTTGCTTGTGTTTCTAAGTTTGCCATGAATGTTCTCTTGGATTGAAAAAGTTTAGTTTTACACTATGCACACAGAAAATATGCAAAGTATAATATTTGCAATGACATGTTCATCTTGATTACTGATTACTGAAAATTTATTTCCGAACAAGTTTCTTTTTTTAAGATTTATTTATTTATTATGTATACAGTGCAGTGTTCCATGTGCATGTACAGCTGTGGGCCAGAAGAGGGGACCAGATCTCATTACAGATGGTTGTGAGCCACCATGTGGTTGCTGGGAATTGAACTCAGGACCTATGGGAAGAGCAGCCAGTGATCTTAACCTGTGAGCCATCTCTCCAACCATCCCCCTCCCCCCTGAACAAGTTTCTTTTGTGTATATTTAGCCTGGAGCTATTTACATAGACCAGTATGTTCTCCCTGATATCTGCCTGCCTCTGTCCTCCTCTTGGAGTTCTCCAAATAATAGTGGGCACCACCATAGCAGGCAGCTTCTTCTTGGTATCCTATAACCACAAATAATCATGTTCCTAATAGCTCATTATAAAAATATACCATTTGTTTGTGGGGCTCAGGATAATGACTGAATTTTTAGCATACATCTGACATGGCTTATAAAGAAAGAACAGCTGGGTATTTGGAGAACAGTGTCCCATTGGACTAGACAGATGACACTGGCTTGAGTTTCCCAATGATATTCAGTAACCTCAATATCCTACCATTATCATTGGTGAGAAAGACTTTAGACTTTTGTCACATAGAAGGGTGAGCATGAATCTCAATAGAGAGCAAGTGTGCCCTGCCATTATTACTAAGGCTGGGAAACATAGGGACTAAGGCAAATGTGGGAAAGACATTGATCAGGTGCACTAAATTATTACTTCCAGAAGGTGGCACCCTACACCTGATATGCATGTCCTCATTTCTGCGGGGCAAGGACATGACGAACTTTGGCCAGAAGAGGGCGCAGCAACACACTTCTGTTTCCTTGCATGTATTTTGATCATAATCTCCCACTCCCCAACCAATAGCATAGGAAAACTCAATAATATTGGTCTAAAAGAAAAAAAAAAAATAGAGAAACATATTCAAAATGTCTTGTAGTGATATTTTGAAATACTCATAGATCAATTCCTTAGTCAGCAAATGAGAACAAATAGAGACACACAGCCAGACACTTGGAACACTCATTCCTAAAAAATGGAATATCACCATGAAATCCATGCCCCCAGAACTCAGGGAACCCCACAGGAGAGGAGTTAGAAAATAGTTTATGAGGCTGAGGGAATATTAGACACACACACACACACACACACACACACACACACACACACTGCCTTGGCCCTCTAAAGAAACATGAGCTCTGCAACATTGCCACTGTGTCTCTGTTGAGGGCTGTAGCGCCCGCACTACAATCTGTTCCATGAATCCGGCGAAGGCCTAGAGATTGAAATAAAGACAAGACAGCGGGTCATTCCTTCAATTCCAAAGTCGGTACACCAAATGCCGAATGCCGTTTATTGAGGGGGAAGAACGGGCTTAAATACCAGCTTATAGCACAGTGAAAAATTACAGGAATTTTTTGGCTTAGCCCCTCCCTGTGTTGTTTGTCTTAACCTGGCACAGGACTGACTGACTGACTGCACATACAGAGGGAGTCAGCTGGCTTGTCTTTGAAGACAGTACTGTATATAATTTTCTTCATAAAGAAAAGGTGAATCCAAACTACACAGGACGGACAATGTAGCAAATTAGGATTGCATAATATTCTTTTTTTTGGTTTTTTTTGTTTTTTTTTTGTTTTGTTTTGTTTTGTTTTTGTGGTTTGTCTTGCTTTGTTTGTTTGTTTTCTTCCTTGGCCTTTTGGGCCCATCCTGTAATTTTAGCAAGATTTGGGTAAAGTTAAAAATTGACAATTTCAAGGGGTTTAGCTCTCATTTACAGAACAGCTGTAATTGAAGAATTGGGGCTCCCCTCCCTCCCCCCCCCACACAAATGAAATTTGCAATTCAATTACATGTACGGTAAATTAAAGCCAGGCATGGAGGTGCACACCCCTCTTACCATCACTAGGGATTCAGAGTCTGGTAATTAGATCCTAGCATTCAGGAGGAATAGCCATGCTTACAGGATAGAAGGAACAAACTAAGAAGCAAAGGAATACAGTGGTGGTAGTGGTGTCTGTCTTATAGGGGAAGGGTTTCGTTGGATGAAAAGGAAAGCCTCTTCCCTTCACTTTGCCTGCTTCACCTTTCATGGACTCTTCCTGCCTCCTGCTGCCCAGACAGCCCTTTTTTCCTTTTGATTTCCCAAGCAATGTTGGGCCGGCTGTCAGAAACACACAGTGAACTGTCTCTGAGAGCCCAGAAGACTTGGTTGGGCAAGGGGGCTTAGGGCTTAGAGCCCGTGAGACAGTGCTTGGGTGTTCTGGAAGAGGGCTCTGGTTTCCTCTGCTCACCATGCCACCCAGCAGAGATTTGGATTCTTAGACTCCCAAGTCCAATCCCACAGTGATGGTGCCATTGGGCCATCATCAATGATGAGGGAGGGCACCATCCATTGTTACCATACGTTAATACTCTAGCTTTTATTTGATAGACACATATTCACTCCAATACCTGATGTCTGTACAGCTTTGATCATGATGTTATGTTGGATTTTTTAAAAATGTTTTGTTTTTCAAGACAGGGTTTCTCTGTGTATCCTTGTCTGTCCGGAACCACTAAAGGTGAAAAACAAACCCTGAAAGCAGAGGTGAAAAGAGGCACCACAAACAGAATACTTAACCGGGGTGTGAAAATAAAAATATTTTTTTTTTTTCGTAAACCCAACCGAGACCAACCCTGGACACACAAAGAAAAAATCAACCACCAAAAAAGAAAAAGCCAAAAAAAAAAAGAGGACTCTGCCGGGGTTGGTGGAGGTGGAGAGGGTGTGGGCGCAGTTCTGGGGTGGTTGTTGGTAGTGGGGCTCGTCTGGGGGGTCTGTATGTCTGTCTTCCTTCCTTCCTTCCTTCCTTCCTTCCTTCCTTCTTTCTTTCTTTCTCTGTTCTCCCCCCCCCTTTTTCAATAGATAAAATGAAAGGGACATGAATGGCACAGGGCTTCCATGACTAGAACCACAGGCATACAGGGTTTGGATGCCACCTGCTCACACTCCATGCTGCAGTATTATACAGGTGCCCACTGTCCCACCAGTGCCCACACAAGCACACACGCAGGCACGCACCCACTTAGGCACAGGAAAATGATTAAAGAATCAGACCCAAAGAAGTAGAATTTCTCAATTTTCCAGAAGCCACGTGGTGGGATGCAGTGCCTTCTTCTGGTGAAAAGTCATACTTGCAGTTAAGCACTCATTCATAAAATAAATACATGAGGTTTTTTTTTTTTTTTTTTTTTCCCCCTTGCTTGTCGTTGTTGTGGTTGTTGTTTCATACTTTCTATCTTTTTTTTTTTCAGGGGTTTGGTACCCAGGATGAGCTTTGTTTTTTTTTTTTTTTATTTTTTTATTTAATTTTAAATAACAAAGTCCAATTAAATGAAAACAAATATTTATACACAATATTTGGGAATTTGGGCATCATTTTTTCCAAACTACTTCCTGCTGGTAAGGGGAGCTGTCATGGGGGATTCGAAGAAGAAAAAGCACAGAGACAACATGCAAATTAACATGCAAATTAACAAAATCAGAAATGAAAAGGGGGACATAAGAACAGACACATAGGAAATCCAGACAATTTTCAGGTCATACTTTGAAAATCTATATTCCACAAAAACTGAAAATTCAAAGGAAATGGACAATTTTCTGAATAAATATCACCTACAAAAATTAAATCAAGAACAGACAAACAACTTAAATAGACCTATAACCCGCAATGAAAGAGAAGCAATCATCAAAAGCCTTCCAACCAAAAAAAGTTCAGGGCCAGATGGAGTCAGCGCAGAATTCTACCAGACATTCAAGGAAGAACTAATACCACTACTCCTCAAACTGTTCCACAAGATAGAAACAGAAAGTTCATTGCCAAACTCTTTTTATGATGCCACAATAACTTTGGTACACAAACCTCGCAAAGACACAACTAAGAAAGAAAACTACAGACCAATATCCCTGATGAACATCGATGCAAAGATACTCAATAAAATACTGGCAAACCAAATTCAAGAATACATCAGAGAAATCATCCCAAAGCATATACCCAAAGCATTCACCTCCATGCAACAAAGACATCTGTTCAACTATGTTCATAGCAGCATTATTTGTAGTAGCAAGAACCTGGAAGCAACCTAGATGCCCCTCAATTGAAGAATGGTCAATGAAGAAGTGGCACATCTACACAATGGAATACTACTCTGCTGAAAAAAAAAAAATGATAACTTGAAATTTGCCGGCAGAACTACAACAACACAACAAAATTGCTTCAAGGTGGTGCCTAGGGATGCAGGTATAATGTCAATACTAAGGAGCAGACCATTCTTGGAATAAAAGTGCTAGCATCTTAATAGTGTTCATAGAACCCATGTTAGAAAATAAAAGACCCCTGCATTTGTCGTCTGACCTTCATATACAGACCTAGGACCATCCCTTCACTCATTTATAAGTAATTAAGTAAGTAATCAAGGGTCCCAGAACAGAAATGTTCTCTCCATTTTTCCATTCACGTTTGCAGATTCATGTGTAAAAATGGTCACAATCCACTTGTATCCTAGCGTTGAGGAGACAAAGACAGAAGGAACTCTGAGTTCAAGGTCAGCCAGGTCATGGATAGCTAAGAGCTGCACAAACTAAACCTCACCGAACAAATGAAAATAAACAAAGGGAGTGGCTGCATTAAAATCCGAAGATGGTGTTTTGGCGACATCTACTGGCAAATCAGTCTTCGTGCATATCTCATGGTGAAATAAAGTGGTTCACAGAGGACTGGACTTGCTATCTACATCCTGTCCTTTTTGTCAAATATCATTGGTCAATAAAAATAAAAAGACATCCTTATAATGGTCACAAGAGCAAGTTTTAGGATGGCAAGTGCTACACAGAGAAATCCTGTCTCGAAAACAAAACAAAACAAAATCCCAGGAAATCAGCATGGGGGCACAGCCACAATTATGTCTGGAGTGAGTCAGAGTAACAGGACTGATGCTTTATTTATTTATGTTTTAATTTAAATACATGGTGTAACCCTGTACTCCTCTTCCAAGATAGATGAGGCCATCTTCTGGACTCAGCCCACACCTGGCTAGCATGTGTTGTGCCCACCAATACAAACAGACAAAACACTCATGGACATAAAATAATAAAGTGAGGAGAGAGAGAGGGAGGGAGAGGAAGCATGGATGGGGCTCACACCTAAGTTTCAACCAACTTACAAAAACATTCCTTGGGCAGGAAACCCAGGAATCCTTTTTATTCAACCAGAGTCACAAAAATGTCAGCATCAGGCAGCCAATCAGAATTACCTCATTTGCATGGAATGAGTTGCTTGATGGGAAATAGTACGCAAAGTTGCTCACCATAGCTGAAACAGAACTCCTTCTACATGGATTATTAAAGAACAGCAGACATTACAAACTAATTTTGTCAAATTTTCTGTGTTATGAAACTCTTAGCAATACCTTTGTTTAGAGTTTATGTAATTTCCTTGTCATTTTAAGTTTTCTGTTTTTTTTTTCTTTTTCTTAAAAATGAGATGCTTTTTCTTCAAATGCTTTGGAGCTCTTAGAGTCTTTGTTGGCCAGGCAATGACTCAGTGAGACAACACCCTCACAGGTGCTGTGGAGATTTAAAGTTACCACCCTTTGGCTACTTGTCAGTAGTAGAATTCTTTGCGTTCCCAGATATTGAGTGAGGGTCATGTGTTTTATACCTAAACCTTGTTTACTTTGAGTTGGGTGTACTTTTTGTATCCTTGCATGTCCTCTCTCGACGTATGCACCACCATCACCTGGATATATTAAAATAAATAAATGAGATTCATTTAACTTACATTTATGTGAATTGGTGTTAAGGTGTCCCTGTATCTGGAGTTAATGACAGTTGTGACTGCCATGCCATGTCGGTAGTGGGATTTGAACCCGGGTAGTCCATAGGAGTAACCAGTGCTGTTAATCACTAAGCCAGGTGTTTAGATTTTTATAGTGAAATTTTCATCACTTTTGTTCTTATTTTCATGGTTGCTTGTGTTTCTAAGTTTGCCATGAATGTTCTCTTGGATTGAAAAAAGTTTAGTTTTACACTCTGCACACAGAAAATATGCAAAGTATAATATTTGCAATGACATGTTCATCTTGATTACTGATTACTGAAAATTTATTTCCGAACAAGTTTCTTTTTTAAGATTTATTTATTTATTATGTATACAGTGCAGTGTTCCATGTGCATGTACAGCTGTGGGCCAGAAGAGGGGACCAGATCTCATTACAGATGGTTGTGAGCCACCATGTGGTTGCTGGGAATTGAACTCAGGACCTATGGAAGAGCAGCCAGTGATCTTAATCTGTGAGCCATCTCTCCAACCATCCCCCTCCCCCGAACAAGTTTCTTTTGTGTATATTTAGCCTGGAGCTATTTACATAGACCAGTATGTTCTCCCTGATATCTGCCTGCCTCTGTCCTCCTCTTGGAGTTCTCCAAATAATAGTGGGCACCACCATAGCAGGCAGCTTCTTCTTGGTATCCTATAACCACAAATAATCATGTTCCTAATAGCTCATTATAAAATATACCATTTGTTTGTGGGGCTCAGGATAATGACTGAATTTTTAGCATACATCTGACATGGCTTATAAAGAAAGAACAGCTGGGTATTTGGAGAACAGTGTCCCATTGGACTAGACAGATGACACTGGCTTGAGTTTCCCAATGATATTCAGTAACCTCAATATCCTACCATTATCATTGGTGAGAAAGACTTTAGACTTTTGTCACATAGAAGGGTGAGCATGAATCTCAATAGAGAGCAAGTGTGCCCTGCCATTATTACTAAGGCTGGGAAACATAGGGACTAAGGCAAATGTGGGAAAGACATTGATCACGTGCACTAAATTATTACTTCCAGAAGGTGGCACCCTACACCTGATATGCATGTCCTCATTTCTGCGGGGCAAGGACATGACGAACTTTGGCCAGAAGAGGGCGCAGCAACACACTTCTGTTTCCTTGCATGTATTTTGATCATAATCTCCCACTCCCCCAACCAATAGCATAGGAAAACTCAATAATATTGGTCTAAAAGAAAAAAAAATAGGGAAACATATTCAAAATGTCTTGTAGTGATATTTTGAAATACTCATAGATCAATTCCTTAGTCAGCAAATGAGAACAAATTGAGACACACAGCCAGACACTTGGAACACTCATTCCTAAAAAATGGAATATCACCATGAAATCCATGCCCTCAGAACTCAGGGATCCCCACAGGAGAGGAGTTAGAAAATAGTTTATGAGGCTGAGGGAATATTAGACACACACACACACACACACACACACACACACACACACACACACACGCCTTGGCCCTCTAAAGAAACATGAGCTCTGCAACATTGCCACTGTGTCTCTGTTGAGGGCTGTAGCGCCCGCACTACAATCTGTTCCATGAATCCGGCGAAGGCCTAGAGATTGAAATAAAGACAAGACAGCGGGTCATTCCTTCAATTCCAAAGTCGGTACACCAAATGCCGAATGCCGTTTATTGAGGGGGGAAGAACGGGCTTAAATACCAGCTTATAGCACAGTGAAAAATTACAGGAATTTTTTGGCTTAGCCCCTCCCTGTGTTGTTTGTCTTAACCTGGCACAGGACTGACTGACTGACTGCACATACAGAGGGAGTCAGCTGGCTTTTCTTTGAAGACAGTACTGTATATAATTTTCTTCATAAAGAAACTACACAGGACGGACAATGTAGCAAATTAGGATTGCATAATATTTCCTTTTTTGGTTTTGTTGTTTTTTTTTTGTTTTGTTTTGTTTTGTTTTTGTGGTTTGTCTTGCTTTGTTTGTTTGTTTTCTTTCCTTGGCCTTTTGGGCCCATCCTGTAATTTTAGCAAGATTTGGGTAAAGTTAAAAATTGACAATTTCAAGGGGTTTAGCTCTCATTTACAGAACAGCTGTAATTGAAGAATTGGGGCTCCCTCCCTCCCCCCACACAAATGAAATTTGCAATTCAATTACATGTACGGTAAATTAAAGCCAGGCATGGAGGTGCACACCCCTCTTACCATCACTAGGGATTCAGAGTCTGGTAATTAGATCCTAGCATTCAGGAGGAATAGCCATGCTTACAGGATAGAAGGAACAAACTAAGAAGCAAAGGAATACAGTGGTGGTAGTGGTGTCTGTCTTATAGGGGAAGGGTTTCGTTGGATGAAAAGGAAAGCCTCTTCCTCACTTTGCCTGCTTCACCTTTCATGGACTCTTCCTGCCTCCTGCTGCCCAGACAGCCCTTTTTTCCTTTTGATTTCCCAAGCAATGTTGAGCCGGCTGTCAGAAACACACAGTGAACTGTCTCTGAGAGCCCAGAAGACTTGGTTGGGCAAGGGGGCTTAGGGCTTAGAGCCCGTGAGACAGTGCTTGGTTGTTCTGGAAGAGGGCTCTGGTTTCCTCTGCTCACCATGCCACCCAGCAGAGATTTGGATTCTTAGACTCCCAAGTCCAATCCCACAGTGATGGTGCCATTGGGCCATCATCAATGATGAGGGAGGGCACCATCCATTGTTACCATACGTTAATACTCTAGCTTTTATTTGATAGACACATATTCACTCCAATACCTGATGTCTGTACAGCTTTGATCATGATGTTATGTTGGATTTTTTAAAAATGTTTTGTTTTTCAAGACAGGGTTTCTCTGTGTATCCTTGTCTGTCCTGGAACTCACTGTATAATTCAGGCTGGACCTCAAACTCACATACATCTCCCTGATACAGCATCCTGAGTGCTGACATTAAAAGCATGTGTCACCATCAACCAGTAATTTTACCTTTAAATCTCTGTGTGTGTGTGTCTGTGTGTGAATATATATATATATATATATATATATATATATATATATATATACTTATTTTTCTGTTATATCTACCCATACCGAGAATCCAAATCCTCTGGACTCACTACACAATCAAAGTTAAAATAACTAACCTACCATTAATAAAGAAAACAGCCAAAAAAATAAATAAATAAAAGCAAAAGGAACCTGGCCTGGCCATGGGATGAAGCTTCATGTGTTGTGTTAGAAAGCTGAGCTAGTCAAGGAGTGTGTGGCATACACAGAACAAAGCAAGTTCTGGAGGTGGTTGGCACTTGGATTAGCTTGAGAAGAAGCCTCGATACTGGTTGCAAAGTGAGTCTGTATGTCTGTCTTCCTTCCTTCCTTCCTTCCTTCCTTCCTTCCTTCCTTCCTTCTTTTCTTTCTTTCTCTGTTCTCCCCCCCCCCTTTTTCAATAGATAAAATGAAAGGGACATGAATGGCACAGGGCTTCCATGACTAGAACCACAGGCATACAGGGTTTGGATGCCACCTGCTCACACTCCATGCTGCAGTATTATACAGGTGCCCACTGTCCCACCAGTGCCCACACAAGCACACACGCAGGCACGCACCCACTTAGGCACAGGAAAATGATTAAAGAATCAGACCCAAAGAAGTAGAATTTCTCAATTTTCCAGAAGCCACGTGGTGGGATGCAGTGCCTTCTTCTGGTGAAAAGTCATACTTGCAGTTAAGCACTCATTCATAAAATAAATACATGAGGTTTTTTTTTTTTCTTCCTTGCTTGTCGTTGTTGTGGTTGTTGTTTCATACTTTCTATCTTTTTTTTTTTCAGGGGTTTGGTACCCAGGATGAGCTTCGTTTTTTATTTTTTATTTATTTTTTTATTTAATTTTATATAACAAAGTCCAATTAAATGAAAACAAACATTTATACACAATATTTGGGAATTTGGGCATCATTTTTTCCAAACTACTTCCTGCTGGTAAGGGGAGCTGTCATGGGGGGATTCGAAGAAGAAAAAGCACAGAGACAACATGCAAATTAACATGCAAATTAACAAAATCAGAAATGAAAAGGGGGACATAAGAACAGACACATAGGAAATCCAGACAATTTTCAGGTCATACTTTGAAAATCTATATTCCACAAAAACTGAAAATTCAAAGGAAATGGACAATTTTCTGAATAAATATCACCTACAAAAATTAAATCAAGAACAGACAAACAACTTAAATAGACCTATAACCCGCAATGAAAGAGAAGCAATCATCAAAAGCCTTCCAACCAAAAAAAGTTCAGGGCCAGATGGAGTCAGCGCAGAATTCTACCAGACATTCAAGGAAGAACTAATACCACTACTCCTCAAACTGTTCCACAAGATAGAAACAGAAAGTTCATTGCCAAACTCTTTTTATGATGCCACAATAACTTTGGTACACAAACCTCGCAAAGACACAACTAAGAAAGAAAACTACAGACCAATATCCCTGATGAACATCGATGCAAAGATACTCAATAAAATACTGGCAAACCAAATTCAAGAATACATCAGAGAAATCATCCCAAAGCATATACCCAAAGCATTCACCTCCATGCAACAAAGACATCTGTTCAACTATGTTCATAGCAGCATTATTTGTAGTAGCAAGAACCTGGAAGCAACCTAGATGCCCCTCAATTGAAGAATGGTCAATGAAGAAGTGGCACATCTACACAATGGAATACTACTCTGCTGAAAAAAAAATAATGATAACTTGAAATTTGCCGGCAGAACTACAACAACACAACAAAATTGCTTCAAGGTGGTGCCTAGGGATGCAGGTATAATGTCAATAATAAGGAGCAGACCATTCTTGGAATAAAAGTGCTAGCATCTTAATAGTGTTCATAGAACCCATGTTAGAAAATAAAAGACCCCTGCATTTGTCGTCTGACCTTCATATACAGACCTAGGACCATCCCTTCACTCATTTATAAGTAATTAAGTAAGTAATCAAGGGTCCCAGAACAGAAATGTTCTCTCCATTTTTCCATTCACGTTTGCAGATTCATGTGTAAAAATGGTCACAATCCACTTGTATCCTAGCGTTGAGGAGACAAAGACAGAAGGAACTCTGAGTTCCAGGTCAGCCAGGTCATGGATAGCTAAGAGCTGCACAAACTAAACCTCACCGAACAAATGAAAATAAACAAAGGGAGTGGCTGCATTAAAATCCGAAGATGGTGTTTTGGCGACATCTACTGGCAAATCAGTCTTCGTGCATATCTCATGGTGAAATAAAGTGGTTCACAGAGGACTGGACTTGCTATCTACATCCTGTCCTTTTTGTCAAATATCATTGGTCAATAAAAATAAAAAAGACATCCTTATAATGGTCACAAGAGCAAGTTTTAGGATGGCAAGTGCTACACAGAGAAATCCTGTCTCGAAAACAAAACAAAACAAAATCCCAGGAAATCAGCATGGGGGCACAGCCACAATTATGTCTGGAGTGAGTCAGAGTAACAGGACTGATGCTTTATTTATTTATGTTTTAATTTAAATACATGGTGTAACCCTGTACTCCTCTTCCAAGATAGATGAGGCCATCTTCTGGACTCAGCCCACACCTGGCTAGCATGTGTTGTGCCCACCAATACAAACAGACAAAACACTCATGGACATAAAATAATAAAGTGAGGAGAGAGAGGGGGAGGGAGAGGAAGCATGGATGGGGCTCACACCTAAGTTTCAACCAACTTACAAAAACATTCCTTGGGCAGGAAACCCAGGAATCCTTTTTATTCAACCAGAGTCACAAAAATGTCAGCATCAGGCAGCCAATCAGAATTACCTCATTTGCATGGAATGAGTTGCTTGATGGGAAATAGTACGCAAAGTTGCTCACCATAGCTGAAACAGAACTCCTTCTACATGGATTATTAAAGAACAGCAGACATTACAAACTAATTTTGTCAAATTTTCTGTGTTATGAAACTCTTAGCAATACCTTTGTTTAGAGTTTATGTAATTTCCTTGTCATTTTAAGTTTTCTGTTTTTTTTTTTCTTTTTCTTAAAAATGAGATGCTTTTTCTTCAAATGCTTTGGAGCTCTTAGAGTCTTTGTTGGCCAGGCAATGACTCAGTGAGACAACACCCTCACAGGTGCTGTGGAGATTTAAAGTTACCACCCTTTGGCTACTTGTCAGTAGTAGAATTCTTTGCGTTCCCAGATATTGAGTGAGGGTCATGTGTTTTATACCTAAACCTTGTTTACTTTGAGTTGGGTGTACTTTTTGTATCCTTGCATGTCCTCTCTCGACGTATGCACCACCATCACCTGGATATATTAAAATAAATAAATGAGATTCATTTAACTTACATTTATGTGAATTGGTGTTAAGGTGTCCCGGTATCTGGAGTTAATGACAGTTGTGACTGCCATGCCATGTCGGTAGTGGGATTTGAACCCGGGTAGTCCATAGGAGTAACCAGTGCTGTTAATCACTAAGCCAGGTGTTTAGATTTTTATAGTGAAATTTTCATAACTTTTGTTCTTATTTTCATGGTTGCTAGTGTTTCTAAGTTTGCCATGAATGTTCTCTTGGATTGAAAAAGTTTAGTTTTACACTATGCACACAGAAAATATGCAAAGTATAATATTTGCAATGACATGTTCATCTTGATTACTGATTACTGAAAATTTATTTCCGAACAAGTTTCTTTTTTAAGATTTATTTATTTATTATGTATACAGTGCAGTGTTCCATGTGCATGTACAGCTGTGGGCCAGAAGAGGGGACCAGATCTCATTACAGATGGTTGTGAGCCTCCATGTGGTTTCTGGGAATTGAACTCAGGACCTATGGAAGGGCAGCCAGTGATCTTAACCTGTGAGCCATCTCTCCAACCATCCCCCTCCCCCCTGAACAAGTTTCTTTTGTGTATATTTAGCCTGGAGCTATTTACATAAACCAGTATGTTCTCCCTGATATCTGCCTGCCTCTGTCCTCCTCTTGGAGTTCTCCAAATAATAGTGGGCACCACCATAGCAGGCAGCTTCTTCTTGGTATCCTATAACCACAAATAATCATGTTCCTAATAGCTCATTATAAAATATACCATTTGTTTGTGGGGCTCAGGATAATGACTGAATTTTTAGCATACATCTGACATGGCTTATAAAGAAAGAACAGCTGGGTATTTGGAGAACAGTGTCCCATTGGACTAGACAGATGACACTGGCTTGAGTTTCCCAATGATATTCAGTAACCTCAATATCCTACCATTATCATTGGTGAGAAAGACTTTAGACTTTTGTCACATAGAAGGGTGAGCATGAATCTCAATAGAGAGCAAGTGTGCCCTGCCATTATTACTAAGGCTGGGAAACATAGGGACTAAGGCAAATGTGGGAAAGACATTGATCACGTGCACTAAATTATTACTTCCAGAAGGTGGCACCCTACACCTGATATGCATGTCCTCATTTCTGCGGGGCAAGGACATGACGAACTTTGGCCAGAAGAGGGCGTAGCAACACACTTCTGTTTCCTTGCATGTATTTTGATCATAATCTCCCACTCCCCCAACCAATAGCATAGGAAAACTCAATAATATTGGTCTAAAAGAAAAAAAAATAGGGAAACATATTCAAAATGTCTTGTAGTGATATTTTGAAATACTCATAGATCAATTCCTTAGTCAGCAAATGAGAACAAATTGAGACACACAGCCAGACACTTGGAACACTCATTCCTAAAAAATGGAATATCACCATGAAATCCATGCCCTCAGAACTCAGGGATCCCCACAGGAGAGGAGTTAGAAAATAGTTTATGAGGCTGAGGGAATATTAGACACACACACACACACACACACACACACACACACACACACACACACACACACATGCCTTGGCCCTCTAAAGAAACATGAGCTCTGCAACATTGCCACTGTGTCTCTGTTGAGGGCTGTAGCGCCCGCACTACAATCTGTTCCATGAATCCGGCGAAGGCCTAGAGATTGAAATAAAGACAAGACAGCGGGTCATTCCTTCAATTCCAAAGTCGGTACACCAAATGCCGAATGCCGTTTATTGAGGGGGAAGAACGGGCTTAAATACCAGCTTATAGCACAGTGAAAAATTACAGGAATTTTTTGGCTTAGCCCCTCCCTGTGTTGTTTGTCTTAACCTGGCACAGGACTGACTGACTGACTGCACATACAGAGGGAGTCAGCTGGCTTTTCTTTGAAGACAGTACTGTATATAATTTTCTTCATAAAGAAACTACACAGGACGGACAATGTAGCAAATTAGGATTGCATAATATTTCCTTTTTTGGTTTTGTTGTTTTTTTTTTTTTTGTTTTGTTTTGTTTTTGTGGTTTGTCTTGCTTTGTTTGTTTGTTTTCTTTCCTTGGCCTTTTGGGCCCATCCTGTAATTTTAGCAAGATTTGGGTAAAGTTAAAAATTGACAATTTCAAGGGGTTTAGCTCTCATTTACAGAACAGCTGTAATTGAAGAATTGGGGCTCCCTCCCTCCCCCCCACACAAATGAAATTTGCAATTCAATTACATGTACGGTAAATTAAAGCCAGGCATGGAGGTGCACACCCCTCTTACCATCACTAGGGATTCAGAGTCTGGTAATTAGATCCTAGCATTCAGGAGGAATAGCCATGCTTACAGGATAGAAGGAACAAACTAAGAAGCAAAGGAATACAGTGGTGGTAGTGGTGTCTGTCTTATAGGGGAAGGGTTTCGTTGGATGAAAAGGAAAGCCTCTTCCTCACTTTGCCTGCTTCACCTTTCATGGACTCTTCCTGCCTCCTGCTGCCCAGACAGCCCTTTTTTCCTTTTGATTTCCCAAGCAATGTTGAGCCGGCTGTCAGAAACACACAGTGAACTGTCTCTGAGAGCAAAGAAGACTTGGTTGGGCAAGGGGGCTTAGGGCTTAGAGCCCGTGAGACAGTGCTTGGTTGTTCTGGAAGAGGGCTCTGGTTTCCTCTGCTCACCATGCCACCCAGCAGAGATTTGGATTCTTAGACTCCCAAGTCCAATCCCACAGTGATGGTGCCATTGGGCCATCATCAATGATGAGGGAGGGCACCATCCATTGTTACCATACGTTAATACTCTAGCTTTTATTTGATAGACACATATTCACTCCAATACCTGATGTCTGTACAGCTTTGATCATGATGTTATGTTGGATTTTTTAAAAATGTTTTGTTTTTCAAGACAGGGTTTCTCTGTGTATCCTTGTCTGTCCTGGAACTCACTGTATAATTCAGGCTGGACCTCAAACTCACATACATCTCCCTGATACAGCATCCTGAGTGCTGACATTAAAAGCATGTGTCACCATCAACCAGTAATTTTACCTTTAAATCTCTGTGTGTGTTTGTCTGTGTGTGAATATATATATATATATATATATATATATATATATATATATATATTTATTTTTCTGTTATATCTACCCATACCGAGAATCCAAATCCTCTGGACTCACTACACAATCAAAGTTAAAATAACTAACCTACCATTAATAAAGAAAACAGCCAAAAAAATAAATAAATAAAAGCAAAAGGAACCTGGCCTGGCCATGGGATGAAGCTTCATGTGTTGTGTTAGAAAGCTGAGCTAGTCAAGGAGTGTGTGGCATACACAGAACAAAGCAAGTTCTGGAGGTGGTTGGCACTTGGATTAGCTTGAGAAGAAGCCTCGATACTGGTTGCAAAGTGAGTCTGTATGTCTGTCTTCCTTCCTTCCTTCCTTCCTTCCTTCCTTCCTTCCTTCCTTCCTTCTTTTCTTTCTTTCTCTGTTCTCCCCCCCCCCTTTTCAATAGATAAAATGAAAGGGACATGAATGGCACAGGGCTTCCATGACTAGAACCACAGGCATACAGGGTTTGGATGCCACCTGCTCACACTCCATGCTGCAGTATTATACAGGTGCCCACTGTCCCACCAGTGCCCACACAAGCACACACGCAGGCACGCACCCACTTAGGCACAGGAAAATGATTAAAGAATCAGACCCAAAGAAGTAGAATTTCTCAATTTTCCAGAAGCCACGTGGTGGGATGCAGTGCCTTCTTCTGGTGAAAAGTCATACTTGCAGTTAAGCACTCATTCATAAAATAAATACATGAGGTTTTTTTTTTTTTTTTTCTTCCTTGCTTGTCGTTGTTGTGGTTGTTGTTTCATACTTTCTATCTTTTTTTTTTTTCAGGGGTTTGGTACCCAGGATGAGCTTCGTTTTTTATTTTTTATTTATTTTTTTATTTAATTTTATATAACAAAGTCCAATTAAATGAAAACAAACATTTATACACAATATTTGGGAATTTGGGCATCATTTTTTCCAAACTACTTCCTGCTGGTAAGGGGAGCTGTCATGGGGGATTCGAAGAAGAAAAAGCACAGAGACAACATGCAAATTAACATGCAAATTAACAAAATCAGAAATGAAAAGGGGGACATAAGAACAGACACATAGGAAATCCAGACAATTTTCAGGTCATACTTTGAAAATCTATATTCCACAAAAACTGAAAATTCAAAGGAAATGGACAATTTTCTGAATAAATATCACCTACAAAAATTAAATCAAGAACAGACAAACAACTTAAATAGACCTATAACCCGCAATGAAAGAGAAGCAATCATCAAAAGCCTTCCAACCAAAAAAAGTTCAGGGCCAGATGGAGTCAGCGCAGAATTCTACCAGACATTCAAGGAAGAACTAATACCACTACTCCTCAAACTGTTCCACAAGATAGAAACAGAAAGTTCATTGCCAAACTCTTTTTATGATGCCACAATAACTTTGGTACACAAACCTCGCAAAGACACAACTAAGAAAGAAAACTACAGACCAATATCCCTGATGAACATCGATGCAAAGATACTCAATAAAATACTGGCAAACCAAATTCAAGAATACATCAGAGAAATCATCCCAAAGCATATACCCAAAGCATTCACCTCCATGCAACAAAGACATCTGTTCAACTATGTTCATAGCAGCATTATTTGTAGTAGCAAGAACCTGGAAGCAACCTAGATGCCCCTCAATTGAAGAATGGTCAATGAAGAAGTGGCACATCTACACAATGGAATACTACTCTGCTGAAAAAAAAAATAATGATAACTTGAAATTTGCCGGCAGAACTACAACAACACAACAAAATTGCTTCAAGGTGGTGCCTAGGGATGCAGGTATAATGTCAATAATAAGGAGCAGACCATTCTTGGAATAAAAGTGCTAGCATCTTAATAGTGTTCATAGAACCCATGTTAGAAAATAAAAGACCCCTGCATTTGTCGTCTGACCTTCATATACAGACCTAGGACCATCCCTTCACTCATTTATAAGTAATTAAGTAAGTAATCAAGGGTCCCAGAACAGAAATGTTCTCTCCATTTTTCCATTCACGTTTGCAGATTCATGTGTAAAAATGGTCACAATCCACTTGTATCCTAGCGTTGAGGAGACAAAGACAGAAGGAACTCTGAGTTCCAGGTCAGCCAGGTCATGGATAGCTAAGAGCTGCACAAACTAAACCTCACCGAACAAATGAAAATAAACAAAGGGAGTGGCTGCATTAAAATCCGAAGATGGTGTTTTGGCGACATCTACTGGCAAATCAGTCTTCGTGCATATCTCATGGTGAAATAAAGTGGTTCACAGAGGACTGGACTTGCTATCTACATCCTGTCCTTTTTGTCAAATATCATTGGTCAATAAAAATAAAAAAGACATCCTTATAATGGTCACAAGAGCAAGTTTTAGGATGGCAAGTGCTACACAGAGAAATCCTGTCTCGAAAACAAAACAAAACAAAATCCCAGGAAATCAGCATGGGGGCACAGCCACAATTATGTCTGGAGTGAGTCAGAGTAACAGGACTGATGCTTTATTTATTTATGTTTTAATTTAAATACATGGTGTAACCCTGTACTCCTCTTCCAAGATAGATGAGGCCATCTTCTGGACTCAGCCCACACCTGGCTAGCATGTGTTGTGCCCACCAATACAAACAGACAAAACACTCATGGACATAAAATAATAAAGTGAGGAGAGAGAGGGGGAGGGAGAGGAAGCATGGATGGGGCTCACACCTAAGTTTCAACCAACTTACAAAAACATTCCTTGGGCAGGAAACCCAGGAATCCTTTTTATTCAACCAGAGTCACAAAAATGTCAGCATCAGGCAGCCAATCAGAATTACCTCATTTGCATGGAATGAGTTGCTTGATGGGAAATAGTACGCAAAGTTGCTCACCATAGCTGAAACAGAACTCCTTCTACATGGATTATTAAAGAACAGCAGACATTACAAACTAATTTTGTCAAATTTTCTGTGTTATGAAACTCTTAGCAATACCTTTGTTTAGAGTTTATGTAATTTCCTTGTCATTTTAAGTTTTCTGTTTTTTTTTTCTTTTTCTTAAAAATGAGATGCTTTTTCTTCAAATGCTTTGGAGCTCTTAGAGTCTTTGTTGGCCAGGCAATGACTCAGTGAGACAACACCCTCACAGGTGCTGTGGAGATTTAAAGTTACCACCCTTTGGCTACTTGTCAGTAGTAGAATTCTTTGCGTTCCCAGATATTGAGTGAGGGTCATGTGTTTTATACCTAAACCTTGTTTACTTTGAGTTGGGTGTACTTTTTGTATCCTTGCATGTCCTCTCTCGACGTATGCACCACCATCACCTGGATATATTAAAATAAATAAATGAGATTCATTTAACTTACATTTATGTGAATTGGTGTTAAGGTGTCCCTGTATCTGGAGTTAATGACAGTTGTGACTGCCATGCCATGTCGGTAGTGGGATTTGAACCCGGGTAGTCCATAGGAGTAACCAGTGCTGTTAATCACTAAGCCAGGTGTTTAGATTTTTATAGTGAAATTTTCATCACTTTTGTTCTTATTTTCATGGTTGCTTGTGTTTCTAAGTTTGCCATGAATGTTCTCTTGGATTGAAAAAGTTTAGTTTTACACTCTGCACACAGAAAATATGCAAAGTATAATATTTGCAATGACATGTTCATCTTGATTACTGATTACTGAAAATTTATTTCCGAACAAGTTTCTTTTTTAAGATTTATTTATTTATTATGTATACAGTGCAGTGTTCCATGTGCATGTACAGCTGTGGGCCAGAAGAGGGGACCAGATCTCATTACAGATGGTTGTGAGCCACCATGTGGTTGCTGGGAATTGAACTCAGGACCTATGGAAGAGCAGCCAGTGATCTTAATCTGTGAGCCATCTCTCCAACCATCCCCCTCCCCCGAACAAGTTTCTTTTGTGTATATTTAGCCTGGAGCTATTTACATAGACCAGTATGTTCTCCCTGATATCTGCCTGCCTCTGTCCTCCTCTTGGAGTTCTCCAAATAATAGTGGGCACCACCATAGCAGGCAGCTTCTTCTTGGTATCCTATAACCACAAATAATCATGTTCCTAATAGCTCATTATAAAATATACCATTTGTTTGTGGGGCTCAGGATAATGACTGAATTTTTAGCATACATCTGACATGGCTTATAAAGAAAGAACAGCTGGGTATTTGGAGAACAGTGTCCCATTGGACTAGACAGATGACACTGGCTTGAGTTTCCCAATGATATTCAGTAACCTCAATATCCTACCATTATCATTGGTGAGAAAGACTTTAGACTTTTGTCACATAGAAGGGTGAGCATGAATCTCAATAGAGAGCAAGTGTGCCCTGCCATTATTACTAAGGCTGGGAAACATAGGGACTAAGGCAAATGTGGGAAAGACATTGATCACGTGCACTAAATTATTACTTCCAGAAGGTGGCACCCTACACCTGATATGCATGTCCTCATTTCTGCGGGGCAAGGACATGACGAACTTTGGCCAGAAGAGGGCGTAGCAACACACTTCTGTTTCCTTGCATGTATTTTGATCATAATCTCCCACTCCCCCAACCAATAGCATAGGAAAACTCAATAATATTGGTCTAAAAGAAAAAAAAATAGGGAAACATATTCAAAATGTCTTGTAGTGATATTTTGAAATACTCATAGATCAATTCCTTAGTCAGCAAATGAGAACAAATTGAGACACACAGCCAGACACTTGGAACACTCATTCCTAAAAATGGAATATCACCATGAAATCCATGCCCTCAGAACTCAGGGATCCCCACAGGAGAGGAGTTAGAAAATAGTTTATGAGGCTGAGGGAATATTAGACACACACACACACACACACACACACACACACACACACACACACACCTGCCTTGGCCCTCTAAAGAAACATGAGCTCTGCAACATTGCCACTGTGTCTCTGTTGAGGGCTGTAGCGCCCGCACTACAATCTGTTCCATGAATCCGGCGAAGGCCTAGAGATTGAAATAAAGACAAGACAGCGGGTCATTCCTTCAATTCCAAAGTCGGTACACCAAATGCCGAATGCCGTTTATTGAGGGGGAAGAACGGGCTTAAATACCAGCTTATAGCACAGTGAAAAATTACAGGAATTTTTTGGCTTAGCCCCTCCCTGTGTTGTTTGTCTTAACCTGGCACAGGACTGACTGACTGACTGCACATACAGAGGGAGTCAGCTGGCTTTTCTTTGAAGACAGTACTGTATATAATTTTCTTCATAAAGAAACTACACAGGATGGACAATGTAGCAAATTAGGATTGCATAATATTTCCTTTTTTGGTTTTGTTGTTTTTTTTTTTTTTTGTTTTGTTTTGTTTTTGTGGTTTGTCTTGCTTTGTTTGTTTGTTTTCTTTCCTTGGCCTTTTGGGCCCATCCTGTAATTTTAGCAAGATTTGGGTAAAGTTAAAAATTGACAATTTCAAGGGGTTTAGCTCTCATTTACAGAACAGCTGTAATTGAAGAATTGGGGCTCCCTCCCTCCCCCCCACACAAATGAAATTTGCAATTCAATTACATGTACGGTAAATTAAAGCCAGGCATGGAGGTGCACACCCCTCTTACCATCACTAGGGATTCAGAGTCTGGTAATTAGATCCTAGCATTCAGGAGGAATAGCCATGCTTACAGGATAGAAGGAACAAACTAAGAAGCAAAGGAATACAGTGGTGGTAGTGGTGTCTGTCTTATAGGGGAAGGGTTTCGTTGGATGAAAAGGAAAGCCTCTTCCTCACTTTGCCTGCTTCACCTTTCATGGACTCTTCCTGCCTCCTGCTGCCCAGACAGCCCTTTTTTCCTTTTGATTTCCCAAGCAATGTTGAGCCGGCTGTCAGAAACACACAGTGAACTGTCTCTGAGAGCCCAGAAGACTTGGTTGGGCAAGGGGGCTTAGGGCTTAGAGCCCGTGAGACAGTGCTTGGTTGTTCTGGAAGAGGGCTCTGGTTTCCTCTGCTCACCATGCCACCCAGCAGAGATTTGGATTCTTAGACTCCCAAGTCCAATCCCACAGTGATGGTGCCATTGGGCCATCATCAATGATGAGGGAGGGCACCATCCATTGTTACCATACGTTAATACTCTAGCTTTTATTTGATAGACACATATTCACTCCAATACCTGATGTCTGTACAGCTTTGATCATGATGTTATGTTGGATTTTTTAAAAATGTTTTGTTTTTCAAGACAGGGTTTCTCTGTGTATCCTTGTCTGTCCTGGAACTCACTGTATAATTCAGGCTGGACCTCAAACTCACATACATCTCCCTGATACAGCATCCTGAGTGCTGACATTAAAAGCATGTGTCACCATCAACCAGTAATTTTACCTTTAAATCTCTGTGTGTGTGTGTCTGTGTGTGAATATATATATATATATATATATATATATATATATATATATATATATTTTTTTCTGTTATATCTACCCATACCGAGAATCCAAATCCTCTGGACTCACTACACAATCAAAGTTAAAATAACTAACCTACCATTAATAAAGAAAACATCCAAAAAAATAAATAAATAAAAGCAAAAGGAACCTGGCCTGGCCATGGGATGAAGCTTCATGTGTTGTGTTAGAAAGCTGAGCTAGTCAAGGAGTGTGTGGCATACACAGAACAAAGCAAGTTCTGGAGGTGGTTGGCACTTGGATTAGCTTGAGAAGAAGCCTCGATACTGGTTGCAAAGTGAGTCTGTATGTCTGTCTTCCTTCCTTCCTTCCTTCCTTCCTCTCCTCCTTCCTTCCTTCTTTCTTTCTTTCTCTGTTCTCCCCCCCCCCTTTTTCAATAGATAAAATGAAAGGGACATGAATGGCACAGGGCTTCCATGACTAGAACCACAGGCATACAGGGTTTGGATGCCACCTGCTCACACTCCATGCTGCAGTATTATACAGGTGCCCACTGTCCCACCAGTGCCCACACAAGCACACACGCAGGCACGCACCCACTTAGGCACAGGAAAATGATTAAAGAATCAGACCCAAAGAAGTAGAATTTCTCAATTTTCCAGAAGCCACGTGGTGGGATGCAGTGCCTTCTTCTGGTGAAAGTCATACTTGCAGTTAAGCACTCATTCATAAAATAAATACATGAGGTTTTTTTTTTTTTTTTCTTCCTTGCTTGTCGTTGTTGTGGTTGTTGTTTCATACTTTCTATCTTTTTTTTTTTCAGGGGTTTGGTACCCAGGATGAGCTTCGTTTTTTCTTTTTTATTTATTTTTTTATTTAATTTTATATAACAAAGTCCAATTAAATGAAAACAAACATTTATACACAATATTTGGGAATTTGGGCATCATTTTTTCCAAACTACTTCCTGCTGGTAAGGGAGCTGTCATGGGGGGATTCGAAGAAGAAAAAGCACAGAGACAACATGCAAATTAACATGCAAATTAACAAAATCAGAAATGAAAAGGGGGACATAAGAACAGACACATAGGAAATCCAGACAATTTTCAGGTCATACTTTGAAAATCTATATTCCACAAAAACTGAAAATTCAAAGGAAATGGACAATTTTCTGAATAAATATCACCTACAAAAATTAAATCAAGAACAGACAAACAACTTAAATAGACCTATAACCCGCAATGAAAGAGAAGCAATCATCAAAAGCCTTCCAACCAAAAAAAGTTCAGGGCCAGATGGAGTCAGCGCAGAATTCTACCAGACATTCAAGGAAGAACTAATACCACTACTCCTCAAACTGTTCCACAAGATAGAAACAGAAAGTTCATTGCCAAACTCTTTTTATGATGCCACAATAACTTTGGTACACAAACCTCGCAAAGACACAACTAAGAAAGAAAACTACAGACCAATATCCCTGATGAACATCGATGCAAAGATACTCAATAAAATACTGGCAAACCAAATTCAAGAATACATCAGAGAAATCATCCCAAAGCATATACCCAAAGCATTCACCTCCATGCAACAAAGACATCTGTTCAACTATGTTCATAGCAGCATTATTTGTAGTAGCAAGAACCTGGAAGCAACCTAGATGCCCCTCAATTGAAGAATGGTCAATGAAGAAGTGGCACATCTACACAATGGAATACTACTCTGCTGAAAAAAAAAAATAATGATAACTTGAAATTTGCCGGCAGAACTACAACAACACAACAAAATTGCTTCAAGGTGGTGCCTAGGGATGCAGGTATAATGTCAATAATAAGGAGCAGACCATTCTTGGAATAAAAGTGCTAGCATCTTAATAGTGTTCATAGAACCCATGTTAGAAAATAAAAGACCCCTGCATTTGTCGTCTGACCTTCATATACAGACCTAGGACCATCCCTTCACTCATTTATAAGTAATTAAGTAAGTAATCAAGGGTCCCAGAACAGAAATGTTCTCTCCATTTTTCCATTCACGTTTGCAGATTCATGTGTAAAAATGGTCACAATCCACTTGTATCCTAGCGTTGAGGAGACAAAGACAGAAGGAACTCTGAGTTCCAGGTCAGCCAGGTCATGGATAGCTAAGAGCTGCACAAACTAAACCTCACCGAACAAATGAAAATAAACAAAGGGAGTGGCTGCATTAAAATCCGAAGATGGTGTTTTGGCGACATCTACTGGCAAATCAGTCTTCGTGCATATCTCATGGTGAAATAAAGTGGTTCACAGAGGACTGGACTTGCTATCTACATCCTGTCCTTTTTGTCAAATATCATTGGTCAATAAAAATAAAAAAGACATCCTTATAATGGTCACAAGAGCAAGTTTTAGGATGGCAAGTGCTACACAGAGAAATCCTGTCTCGAAAACAAAACAAAACAAAATCCCAGGAAATCAGCATGGGGGCACAGCCACAATTATGTCTGGAGTGAGTCAGAGTAACAGGACTGATGCTTTATTTATTTATGTTTTAATTTAAATACATGGTGTAACCCTGTACTCCTCTTCCAAGATAGATGAGGCCATCTTCTGGACTCAGCCCACACCTGGCTAGCATGTGTTGTGCCCACCAATACAAACAGACAAAACACTCATGGACATAAAATAATAAAGTGAGGAGAGAGAGGGGGAGGGAGAGGAAGCATGGATGGGGCTCACACCTAAGTTTCAACCAACTTACAAAAACATTCCTTGGGCAGGAAACCCAGGAATCCTTTTTATTCAACCAGAGTCACAAAAATGTCAGCATCAGGCAGCCAATCAGAATTACCTCATTTGCATGGAATGAGTTGCTTGATGGGAAATAGTACGCAAAGTTGCTCACCATAGCTGAAACAGAACTCCTTCTACATGGATTATTAAAGAACAGCAGACATTACAAACTAATTTTGTCAAATTTTCTGTGTTATGAAACTCTTAGCAATACCTTTGTTTAGAGTTTATGTAATTTCCTTGTCATTTTAAGTTTTCTGTTTTTTTTTTCTTTTTCTTAAAAATGAGATGCTTTTTCTTCAAATGCTTTGGAGCTCTTAGAGTCTTTGTTGGCCAGGCAATGACTCAGTGAGACAACACCCTCACAGGTGCTGTGGAGATTTAAAGTTACCACCCTTTGGCTACTTGTCAGTAGTAGAATTCTTTGCGTTCCCAGATATTGAGTGAGGGTCATGTGTTTTATACCTAAACCTTGTTTACTTTGAGTTGGGTGTACTTTTTGTATCCTTGCATGTCCTCTCTCGACGTATGCACCACCATCACCTGGATATATTAAAATAAATAAATGAGATTCATTTAACTTACATTTATGTGAATTGGTGTTAAGGTGTCCCTGTATCTGGAGTTAATGACAGTTGTGACTGCCATGCCATGTCGGTAGTGGGATTTGAACCCGGGTAGTCCATAGGAGTAACCAGTGCTGTTAATCACTAAGCCAGGTGTTTAGATTTTTATAGTGAAATTTTCATCACTTTTGTTCTTATTTTCATGGTTGCTTGTGTTTCTAAGTTTGCCATGAATGTTCTCTTGGATTGAAAAAGTTTAGTTTTACACTCTGCACACAGAAAATATGCAAAGTATAATATTTGCAATGACATGTTCATCTTGATTACTGATTACTGAAAATTTATTTCCGAACAAGTTTCTTTTTTAAGATTTATTTATTTATTATGTATACAGTGCAGTGTTCCATGTGCATGTACAGCTGTGGGCCAGAAGAGGGGACCAGATCTCATTACAGATGGTTGTGAGCCACCATGTGGTTGCTGGGAATTGAACTCAGGACCTATGGAAGAGCAGCCAGTGATCTTAATCTGTGAGCCATCTCTCCAACCATCCCCCTCCCCCCGAACAAGTTTCTTTTGTGTATATTTAGCCTGGAGCTATTTACATAGACCAGTATGTTCTCCCTGATATCTGCCTGCCTCTGTCCTCCTCTTGGAGTTCTCCAAATAATAGTGGGCACCACCATAGCAGGCAGCTTCTTCTTGGTATCCTATAACCACAAATAATCATGTTCCTAATAGCTCATTATAAAATATACCATTTGTTTGTGGGGCTCAGGATAATGACTGAATTTTTAGCATACATCTGACATGGCTTATAAAGAAAGAACAGCTGGGTATTTGGAGAACAGTGTCCCATTGGACTAGACAGATGACACTGGCTTGAGTTTCCCAATGATATTCAGTAACCTCAATATCCTACCATTATCATTGGTGAGAAAGACTTTAGACTTTTGTCACATAGAAGGGTGAGCATGAATCTCAATAGAGAGCAAGTGTGCCCTGCCATTATTACTAAGGCTGGGAAACATAGGGACTAAGGCAAATGTGGGAAAGACATTGATCACGTGCACTAAATTATTACTTCCAGAAGGTGGCACCCTACACCTGATATGCATGTCCTCATTTCTGCGGGGCAAGGACATGACGAACTTTGGCCAGAAGAGGGCGCAGCAACACACTTCTGTTTCCTTGCATGTATTTTGATCATAATCTCCCACTCCCCCAACCAATAGCATAGGAAAACTCAATAATATTGGTCTAAAAGAAAAAAAAATAGGGAAACATATTCAAAATGTCTTGTAGTGATATTTTGAAATACTCATAGATCAATTCCTTAGTCAGCAAATGAGAACAAATTGAGACACACAGCCAGACACTTGGAACACTCATTCCTAAAAAATGGAATATCACCATGAAATCCATGCCCTCAGAACTCAGGGATCCCCACAGGAGAGGAGTTAGAAAATAGTTTATGAGGCTGAGGGAATATTAGACACACACACACACACACACACACACACACACACACACACACACACACACTGCCTTGGCCCTCTAAAGAAACATGAGCTCTGCAACATTGCCACTGTGTCTCTGTTGAGGGCTGTAGCGCCCGCACTACAATCTGTTCCATGAATCCGGCGAAGGCCTAGAGATTGAAATAAAGACAAGACAGCGGGTCATTCCTTCAATTCCAAAGTCGGTACACCAAATGCCGAATGCCGTTTATTGAGGGGGAAGAACGGGCTTAAATACCAGCTTATAGCACAGTGAAAAATTACAGGAATTTTTTGGCTTAGCCCCTCCCTGTGTTGTTTGTCTTAACCTGGCACAGGACTGACTGACTGACTGCACATACAGAGGGAGTCAGCTGGCTTTTCTTTGAAGACAGTACTGTATATAATTTTCTTCATAAAGAAACTACACAGGACGGACAATGTAGCAAATTAGGATTGCATAATATTTCCTTTTTTGGTTTTGTTGTTTTTTTTTGTTTTGTTTTGTTTTGTTTTTGTGGTTTGTCTTGCTTTGTTTGTTTGTTTTCTTTCCTTGGCCTTTTGGGCCCATCCTGTAATTTTAGCAAGATTTGGGTAAAGTTAAAAATTGACAATTTCAAGGGGTTTAGCTCTCATTTACAGAACAGCTGTAATTGAAGAATTGGGGCTCCCTCCCTCCCCCCCACACAAATGAAATTTGCAATTCAATTACATGTACGGTAAATTAAAGCCAGGCATGGAGGTGCACACCCCTCTTACCATCACTAGGGATTCAGAGTCTGGTAATTAGATCCTAGCATTCAGGAGGAATAGCCATGCTTACAGGATAGAAGGAACAAACTAAGAAGCAAAGGAATACAGTGGTGGTAGTGGTGTCTGTCTTATAGGGGAAGGGTTTCGTTGGATGAAAAGGAAAGCCTCTTCCTCACTTTGCCTGCTTCACCTTTCATGGACTCTTCCTGCCTCCTGCTGCCCAGACAGCCCTTTTTTCCTTTTGATTTCCCAAGCAATGTTGAGCCGGCTGTCAGAAACACACAGTGAACTGTCTCTGAGAGCCCAGAAGACTTGGTTGGGCAAGGGGGCTTAGGGCTTAGAGCCCGTGAGACAGTGCTTGGTTGTTCTGGAAGAGGGCTCTGGTTTCCTCTGCTCACCATGCCACCCAGCAGAGATTTGGATTCTTAGACTCCCAAGTCCAATCCCACAGTGATGGTGCCATTGGGCCATCATCAATGATGAGGGAGGGCACCATCCATTGTTACCATACGTTAATACTCTAGCTTTTATTTGATAGACACATATTCACTCCAATACCTGATGTCTGTACAGCTTTGATCATGATGTTATGTTGGATTTTTTAAAAATGTTTTGTTTTTCAAGACAGGGTTTCTCTGTGTATCCTTGTCTGTCCTGGAACTCACTGTATAATTCAGGCTGGACCTCAAACTCACATACATCTCCCTGATACAGCATCCTGAGTGCTGACATTAAAAGCATGTGTCACCATCAACCAGTAATTTTACCTTTAAATCTCTGTGTGTGTGTGTCTGTGTGTGAATATATATATATATATATATATATATATATATATATATATATATATATTTTTTTCTGTTATATCTACCCATACCGAGAATCCAAATCCTCTGGACTCACTACACAATCAAAGTTAAAATAACTAACCTACCATTAATAAAGAAAACATCCAAAAAAATAAATAAATAAAAGCAAAAGGAACCTGGCCTGGCCATGGGATGAAGCTTCATGTGTTGTGTTAGAAAGCTGAGCTAGTCAAGGAGTGTGTGGCATACACAGAACAAAGCAAGTTCTGGAGGTGGTTGGCACTTGGATTAGCTTGAGAAGAAGCCTCGATACTGGTTGCAAAGTGAGTCTGTATGTCTGTCTTCCTTCCTTCCTTCCTTCCTTCCTTCCTTCCTTCCTTCTTTCTTTCTTTCTTTCTCTGTTCTCCCCCCCCTTTTTCAATAGATAAAATGAAAGGGACATGAATGGCACAGGGCTTCCATGACTAGAACCACAGGCATACAGGGTTTGGATGCCACCTGCTCACACTCCATGCTGCAGTATTATACAGGTGCCCACTGTCCCACCAGTGCCCACACAAGCACACACGCAGGCACGCACCCACTTAGGCACAGGAAAATGATTAAAGAATCAGACCCAAAGAAGTAGAATTTCTCAATTTTCCAGAAGCCACGTGGTGGGATGCAGTGCCTTCTTCTGGTGAAAGTCATACTTGCAGTTAAGCACTCATTCATAAAATAAATACATGAGGTTTTTTTTTTTTTTTCTTCCTTGCTTGTCGTTGTTGTGGTTGTTGTTTCATACTTTCTATCTTTTTTTTTTTCAGGGGTTTGGTACCCAGGATGAGCTTCGTTTTTTCTTTTTTATTTATTTTTTTATTTAATTTTATATAACAAAGTCCAATTAAATGAAAACAAACATTTATACACAATATTTGGGAATTTGGGCATCATTTTTTCCAAACTACTTCCTGCTGGTAAGGGGAGCTGTCATGGGGGATTCGAAGAAGAAAAAGCACAGAGACAACATGCAAATTAACATGCAAATTAACAAAATCAGAAATGAAAAGGGGGACATAAGAACAGACACATAGGAAATCCAGACAATTTTCAGGTCATACTTTGAAAATCTATATTCCACAAAAACTGAAAATTCAAAGGAAATGGACAATTTTCTGAATAAATATCACCTACAAAAATTAAATCAAGAACAGACAAACAACTTAAATAGACCTATAACCCGCAATGAAAGAGAAGCAATCATCAAAAGCCTTCCAACCAAAAAAAGTTCAGGGCCAGATGGAGTCAGCGCAGAATTCTACCAGACATTCAAGGAAGAACTAATACCACTACTCCTCAAACTGTTCCACAAGATAGAAACAGAAAGTTCATTGCCAAACTCTTTTTATGATGCCACAATAACTTTGGTACACAAACCTCGCAAAGACACAACTAAGAAAGAAAACTACAGACCAATATCCCTGATGAACATCGATGCAAAGATACTCAATAAAATACTGGCAAACCAAATTCAAGAATACATCAGAGAAATCATCCCAAAGCATATACCCAAAGCATTCACCTCCATGCAACAAAGACATCTGTTCAACTATGTTCATAGCAGCATTATTTGTAGTAGCAAGAACCTGGAAGCAACCTAGATGCCCCTCAATTGAAGAATGGTCAATGAAGAAGTGGCACATCTACACAATGGAATACTACTCTGCTGAAAAAAAAAATAATGATAACTTGAAATTTGCCGGCAGAACTACAACAACACAACAAAATTGCTTCAAGGTGGTGCCTAGGGATGCAGGTATAATGTCAATAATAAGGAGCAGACCATTCTTGGAATAAAAGTGCTAGCATCTTAATAGTGTTCATAGAACCCATGTTAGAAAATAAAAGACCCCTGCATTTGTCGTCTGACCTTCATATACAGACCTAGGACCATCCCTTCACTCATTTATAAGTAATTAAGTAAGTAATCAAGGGTCCCAGAACAGAAATGTTCTCTCCATTTTTCCATTCACGTTTGCAGATTCATGTGTAAAAATGGTCACAATCCACTTGTATCCTAGCGTTGAGGAGACAAAGACAGAAGGAACTCTGAGTTCCAGGTCAGCCAGGTCATGGATAGCTAAGAGCTGCACAAACTAAACCTCACCGAACAAATGAAAATAAACAAAGGGAGTGGCTGCATTAAAATCCGAAGATGGTGTTTTGGCGACATCTACTGGCAAATCAGTCTTCGTGCATATCTCATGGTGAAATAAAGTGGTTCACAGAGGACTGGACTTGCTATCTACATCCTGTCCTTTTTGTCAAATATCATTGGTCAATAAAAATAAAAAAGACATCCTTATAATGGTCACAAGAGCAAGTTTTAGGATGGCAAGTGCTACACAGAGAAATCCTGTCTCGAAAACAAAACAAAACAAAATCCCAGGAAATCAGCATGGGGGCACAGCCACAATTATGTCTGGAGTGAGTCAGAGTAACAGGACTGATGCTTTATTTATTTATGTTTTAATTTAAATACATGGTGTAACCCTGTACTCCTCTTCCAAGATAGATGAGGCCATCTTCTGGACTCAGCCCACACCTGGCTAGCATGTGTTGTGCCCACCAATACAAACAGACAAAACACTCATGGACATAAAATAATAAAGTGAGGAGAGAGAGGGGGAGGGAGAGGAAGCATGGATGGGGCTCACACCTAAGTTTCAACCAACTTACAAAAACATTCCTTGGGCAGGAAACCCAGGAATCCTTTTTATTCAACCAGAGTCACAAAAATGTCAGCATCAGGCAGCCAATCAGAATTACCTCATTTGCATGGAATGAGTTGCTTGATGGGAAATAGTACGCAAAGTTGCTCACCATAGCTGAAACAGAACTCCTTCTACATGGATTATTAAAGAACAGCAGACATTACAAACTAATTTTGTCAAATTTTCTGTGTTATGAAACTCTTAGCAATACCTTTGTTTAGAGTTTATGTAATTTCCTTGTCATTTTATGTTTTCTGTCTTTTTTTTCTTTTTCTTAAAAATGAGATGCTTTTTCTTCAAATGCTTTGGAGCTCTTAGAGTCTTTGTTGGCCAGGCAATGACTCAGTGAGACAACACCCTCACAGGTGCTGTGGAGATTTAAAGTTACCACCCTTTGGCTACTTGTCAGTAGTAGAATTCTTTGCGTTCCCAGATATTGAGTGAGGGTCATGTGTTTTATACCTAAACCTTGTTTACTTTGAGTTGGGTGTACTTTTTGTATCCTTGCATGTCCTCTCTCGACGTATGCACCACCATCACCTGGATATATTAAAATAAATAAATGAGATTCATTTAACTTACATTTATGTGAATTGGTGTTAAGGTGTCCCTGTATCTGGAGTTAATGACAGTTGTGACTGCCATGCCATGTCGGTAGTGGGATTTGAACCCGGGTAGTCCATAGGAGTAACCAGTGCTGTTAATCACTAAGCCAGGTGTTTAGATTTTTATAGTGAAATTTTCATCACTTTTGTTCTTATTTTCATGGTTGCTTGTGTTTCTAAGTTTGCCATGAATGTTCTCTTGGATTGAAAAAGTTTAGTTTTACACTCTGCACACAGAAAATATGCAAAGTATAATATTTGCAATGACATGTTCATCTTGATTACTGATTACTGAAAATTTATTTCCGAACAAGTTTCTTTTTTAAGATTTATTTATTTATTATGTATACAGTGCAGTGTTCCATGTGCATGTACAGCTGTGGGCCAGAAGAGGGGACCAGATCTCATTACAGATGGTTGTGAGCCACCATGTGGTTGCTGGGAATTGAACTCAGGACCTATGGAAGAGCAGCCAGTGATCTTAATCTGTGAGCCATCTCTCCAACCATCCCCCTCCCCCCGAACAAGTTTCTTTTGTGTATATTTAGCCTGGAGCTATTTACATAGACCAGTATGTTCTCCCTGATATCTGCCTGCCTCTGTCCTCCTCTTGGAGTTCTCCAAATAATAGTGGGCACCACCATAGCAGGCAGCTTCTTCTTGGTATCCTATAACCACAAATAATCATGTTCCTAATAGCTCATTATAAAATATACCATTTGTTTGTGGGGCTCAGGATAATGACTGAATTTTTAGCATACATCTGACATGGCTTATAAAGAAAGAACAGCTGGGTATTTGGAGAACAGTGTCCCATTGGACTAGACAGATGACACTGGCTTGAGTTTCCCAATGATATTCAGTAACCTCAATATCCTACCATTATCATTGGTGAGAAAGACTTTAGACTTTTGTCACATAGAAGGGTGAGCATGAATCTCAATAGAGAGCAAGTGTGCCCTGCCATTATTACTAAGGCTGGGAAACATAGGGACTAAGGCAAATGTGGGAAAGACATTGATCACGTGCACTAAATTATTACTTCCAGAAGGTGGCACCCTACACCTGATATGCATGTCCTCATTTCTGCGGGGCAAGGACATGACGAACTTTGGCCAGAAGAGGGCGCAGCAACACACTTCTGTTTCCTTGCATGTATTTTGATCATAATCTCCCACTCCCCCAACCAATAGCATAGGAAAACTCAATAATATTGGTCTAAAAGAAAAAAAAATAGGGAAACATATTCAAAATGTCTTGTAGTGATATTTTGAAATACTCATAGATCAATTCCTTAGTCAGCAAATGAGAACAAATTGAGACACACAGCCAGACACTTGGAACACTCATTCCTAAAAAATGGAATATCACCATGAAATCCATGCCCTCAGAACTCAGGGATCCCCACAGGAGAGGAGTTAGAAAATAGTTTATGAGGCTGAGGGAATATTAGACACACACACACACACACACACACACACACACACACACACACACACACCCTTGGCCCTCTAAAGAAACATGAGCTCTGCAACATTGCCACTGTGTCTCTGTTGAGGGCTGTAGCGCCCGCACTACAATCTGTTCCATGAATCCGGCGAAGGCCTAGAGATTGAAATAAAGACAAGACAGCGGGTCATTCCTTCAATTCCAAAGTCGGTACACCAAATGCCGAATGCCGTTTATTGAGGGGGAAGAACGGGCTTAAATACCAGCTTATAGCACAGTGAAAAATTACAGGAATTTTTTGGCTTAGCCCCTCCCTGTGTTGTTTGTCTTAACCTGGCACAGGACTGACTGACTGACTGCACATACAGAGGGAGTCAGCTGGCTTTTCTTTGAAGACAGTACTGTATATAATTTTCTTCATAAAGAAACTACACAGGACGGACAATGTAGCAAATTAGGATTGCATAATATTTCCTTTTTTGGTTTTGTTGTTTTTTTTTGTTTTGTTTTGTTTTGTTTTTGTGGTTTGTCTTGCTTTGTTTGTTTGTTTTCTTTCCTTGGCCTTTTGGGCCCATCCTGTAATTTTAGCAAGATTTGGGTAAAGTTAAAAATTGACAATTTCAAGGGGTTTAGCTCTCATTTACAGAACAGCTGTAATTGAAGAATTGGGGCTCCCTCCCTCCCCCCCACACAAATGAAATTTGCAATTCAATTACATGTACGGTAAATTAAAGCCAGGCATGGAGGTGCACACCCCTCTTACCATCACTAGGGATTCAGAGTCTGGTAATTAGATCCTAGCATTCAGGAGGAATAGCCATGCTTACAGGATAGAAGGAACAAACTAAGAAGCAAAGGAATACAGTGGTGGTAGTGGTGTCTGTCTTATAGGGGAAGGGTTTCGTTGGATGAAAAGGAAAGCCTCTTCCTCACTTTGCCTGCTTCACCTTTCATGGACTCTTCCTGCCTCCTGCTGCCCAGACAGCCCTTTTTTCCTTTTGATTTCCCAAGCAATGTTGAGCCGGCTGTCAGAAACACACAGTGAACTGTCTCTGAGAGCCCAGAAGACTTGGTTGGGCAAGGGGGCTTAGGGCTTAGAGCCCGTGAGACAGTGCTTGGTTGTTCTGGAAGAGGGCTCTGGTTTCCTCTGCTCACCATGCCACCCAGCAGAGATTTGGATTCTTAGACTCCCAAGTCCAATCCCACAGTGATGGTGCCATTGGGCCATCATCAATGATGAGGGAGGGCACCATCCATTGTTACCATACGTTAATACTCTAGCTTTTATTTGATAGACACATATTCACTCCAATACCTGATGTCTGTACAGCTTTGATCATGATGTTATGTTGGATTTTTTAAAAATGTTTTGTTTTTCAAGACAGGGTTTCTCTGTGTATCCTTGTCTGTCCTGGAACTCACTGTATAATTCAGGCTGGACCTCAAACTCACATACATCTCCCTGATACAGCATCCTGAGTGCTGACATTAAAAGCATGTGTCACCATCAACCAGTAATTTTACCTTTAAATCTCTGTGTGTGTGTGTCTGTGTGTGAATATATATATATATATATATATATATATATATATATATATATCTTATTTTTCTGTTATATCTACCCATACCGAGAATCCAAATCCTCTGGACTCACTACACAATCAAAGTTAAAATAACTAACCTACCATTAATAAAGAAAACATCCAAAAAAATAAATAAATAAAAGCAAAAGGAACCTGGCCTGGCCATGGGATGAAGCTTCATGTGTTGTGTTAGAAAGCTGAGCTAGTCAAGGAGTGTGTGGCATACACAGAACAAAGCAAGTTCTGGAGGTGGTTGGCACTTGGATTAGCTTGAGAAGAAGCCTCGATACTGGTTGCAAAGTGAGTCTGTATGTCTGTCTTCCTTCCTTCCTTCCTTCCTTCCTTCCTTCCTTCCTTCTTTTCTTTCTTTCTCTGTTCTCCCCCCCCCCCTTTTTCAATAGATAAAATGAAAGGGACATGAATGGCACAGGGTTTCCATGACTAGAACCACAGGCATACAGGGTTTGGATGCCACCTGCTCACACTCCATGCTGCAGTATTATACAGGTGCCCACTGTCCCACCAGTGCCCACACAAGCACACACGCAGGCACGCACCCACTTAGGCACAGGAAAATGATTAAAGAATCAGACCCAAAGAAGTAGAATTTCTCAATTTTCCAGAAGCCACGTGGTGGGATGCAGTGCCTTCTTCTGGTGAAAAGTCATACTTGCAGTTAAGCACTCATTCATAAAATAAATACATGAGGTTTTTTTTTTTTTTTTTCTTCCTTGCTTGTCGTTGTTGTGGTTGTTGTTTCATACTTTCTATCTTTTTTTTTTCAGGGGTTTGGTACCCAGGATGAGCTTCGTTTTTTCTTTTTTATTTATTTTTTTATTTAATTTTATATAACAAAGTCCAATTAAATGAAAACAAACATTTATACACAATATTTGGGAATTTGGGCATCATTTTTTCCAAACTACTTCCTGCTGGTAAGGGGAGCTGTCATGGGGGATTCGAAGAAGAAAAAGCACAGAGACAACATGCAAATTAACATGCAAATTAACAAAATCAGAAATGAAAAGGGGGACATAAGAACAGACACATAGGAAATCCAGACAATTTTCAGGTCATACTTTGAAAATCTATATTCCACAAAAACTGAAAATTCAAAGGAAATGGACAATTTTCTGAATAAATATCACCTACAAAAATTAAATCAAGAACAGACAAACAACTTAAATAGACCTATAACCCGCAATGAAAGAGAAGCAATCATCAAAAGCCTTCCAACCAAAAAAAGTTCAGGGCCAGATGGAGTCAGCGCAGAATTCTACCAGACATTCAAGGAAGAACTAATACCACTACTCCTCAAACTGTTCCACAAGATAGAAACAGAAAGTTCATTGCCAAACTCTTTTTATGATGCCACAATAACTTTGGTACACAAACCTCGCAAAGACACAACTAAGAAAGAAAACTACAGACCAATATCCCTGATGAACATCGATGCAAAGATACTCAATAAAATACTGGCAAACCAAATTCAAGAATACATCAGAGAAATCATCCCAAAGCATATACCCAAAGCATTCACCTCCATGCAACAAAGACATCTGTTCAACTATGTTCATAGCAGCATTATTTGTAGTAGCAAGAACCTGGAAGCAACCTAGATGCCCCTCAATTGAAGAATGGTCAATGAAGAAGTGGCACATCTACACAATGGAATACTACTCTGCTGAAAAAAAAATAATGATAACTTGAAATTTGCCGGCAGAACTACAACAACACAACAAAATTGCTTCAAGGTGGTGCCTAGGGATGCAGGTATAATGTCAATAATAAGGAGCAGACCATTCTTGGAATAAAAGTGCTAGCATCTTAATAGTGTTCATAGAACCCATGTTAGAAAATAAAAGACCCCTGCATTTGTCGTCTGACCTTCATATACAGACCTAGGACCATCCCTTCACTCATTTATAAGTAATTAAGTAAGTAATCAAGGGTCCCAGAACAGAAATGTTCTCTCCATTTTTCCATTCACGTTTGCAGATTCATGTGTAAAAATGGTCACAATCCACTTGTATCCTAGCGTTGAGGAGACAAAGACAGAAGGAACTCTGAGTTCCAGGTCAGCCAGGTCATGGATAGCTAAGAGCTGCACAAACTAAACCTCACCGAACAAATGAAAATAAACAAAGGGAGTGGCTGCATTAAAATCCGAAGATGGTGTTTTGGCGACATCTACTGGCAAATCAGTCTTCGTGCATATCTCATGGTGAAATAAAGTGGTTCACAGAGGACTGGACTTGCTATCTACATCCTGTCCTTTTTGTCAAATATCATTGGTCAATAAAAATAAAAAAGACATCCTTATAATGGTCACAAGAGCAAGTTTTAGGATGGCAAGTGCTACACAGAGAAATCCTGTCTCGAAAACAAAACAAAACAAAATCCCAGGAAATCAGCATGGGGGGCACAGCCACAATTATGTCTGGAGTGAGTCAGAGTAACAGGACTGATGCTTTATTTATTTATGTTTTAATTTAAATACATGGTGTAACCCTGTACTCCTCTTCCAAGATAGATGAGGCCATCTTCTGGACTCAGCCCACACCTGGCTAGCATGTGTTGTGCCCACCAATACAAACAGACAAAACACTCATGGACATAAAATAATAAAGTGAGGAGAGAGAGGGGGAGGGAGAGGAAGCATGGATGGGGCTCACACCTAAGTTTCAACCAACTTACAAAAACATTCCTTGGGCAGGAAACCCAGGAATCCTTTTTATTCAACCAGAGTCACAAAAATGTCAGCATCAGGCAGCCAATCAGAATTACCTCATTTGCATGGAATGAGTTGCTTGATGGGAAATAGTACGCAAAGTTGCTCACCATAGCTGAAACAGAACTCCTTCTACATGGATTATTAAAGAACAGCAGACATTACAAACTAATTTTGTCAAATTTTCTGTGTTATGAAACTCTTAGCAATACCTTTGTTTAGAGTTTATGTAATTTCCTTGTCATTTTATGTTTTCTGTCTTTTTTTTCTTTTTCTTAAAAATGAGATGCTTTTTCTTCAAATGCTTTGGAGCTCTTAGAGTCTTTGTTGGCCAGGCAATGACTCAGTGAGACAACACCCTCACAGGTGCTGTGGAGATTTAAAGTTACCACCCTTTGGCTACTTGTCAGTAGTAGAATTCTTTGCGTTCCCAGATATTGAGTGAGGGTCATGTGTTTTATACCTAAACCTTGTTTACTTTGAGTTGGGTGTACTTTTTGTATCCTTGCATGTCCTCTCTCGACGTATGCACCACCATCACCTGGATATATTAAAATAAATAAATGAGATTCATTTAACTTACATTTATGTGAATTGGTGTTAAGGTGTCCCTGTATCTGGAGTTAATGACAGTTGTGACTGCCATGCCATGTCGGTAGTGGGATTTGAACCCGGGTAGTCCATAGGAGTAACCAGTGCTGTTAATCACTAAGCCAGGTGTTTAGATTTTTATAGTGAAATTTTCATCACTTTTGTTCTTATTTTCATGGTTGCTTGTGTTTCTAAGTTTGCCATGAATGTTCTCTTGGATTGAAAAAGTTTAGTTTTACACTCTGCACACAGAAAATATGCAAAGTATAATATTTGCAATGACATGTTCATCTTGATTACTGATTACTGAAAATTTATTTCCGAACAAGTTTCTTTTTTAAGATTTATTTATTTATTATGTATACAGTGCAGTGTTCCATGTGCATGTACAGCTGTGGGCCAGAAGAGGGGACCAGATCTCATTACAGATGGTTGTGAGCCACCATGTGGTTGCTGGGAATTGAACTCAGGACCTATGGAAGAGCAGCCAGTGATCTTAATCTGTGAGCCATCTCTCCAACCATCCCCCTCCCCCCCGAACAAGTTTCTTTTGTGTATATTTAGCCTGGAGCTATTTACATAGACCAGTATGTTCTCCCTGATATCTGCCTGCCTCTGTCCTCCTCTTGGAGTTCTCCAAATAATAGTGGGCACCACCATAGCAGGCAGCTTCTTCTTGGTATCCTATAACCACAAATAATCATGTTCCTAATAGCTCATTATAAAATATACCATTTGTTTGTGGGGCTCAGGATAATGACTGAATTTTTAGCATACATCTGACATGGCTTATAAAGAAAGAACAGCTGGGTATTTGGAGAACAGTGTCCCATTGGACTAGACAGATGACACTGGCTTGAGTTTCCCAATGATATTCAGTAACCTCAATATCCTACCATTATCATTGGTGAGAAAGACTTTAGACTTTTGTCACATAGAAGGGTGAGCATGAATCTCAATAGAGAGCAAGTGTGCCCTGCCATTATTACTAAGGCTGGGAAACATAGGGACTAAGGCAAATGTGGGAAAGACATTGATCACGTGCACTAAATTATTACTTCCAGAAGGTGGCACCCTACACCTGATATGCATGTCCTCATTTCTGCGGGGCAAGGACATGACGAACTTTGGCCAGAAGAGGGCGTAGCAACACACTTCTGTTTCCTTGCATGTATTTTGATCATAATCTCCCACTCCCCCAACCAATAGCATAGGAAAACTCAATAATATTGGTCTAAAAGAAAAAAAAATAGGGAAACATATTCAAAATGTCTTGTAGTGATATTTTGAAATACTCATAGATCAATTCCTTAGTCAGCAAATGAGAACAAATTGAGACACACAGCCAGACACTTGGAACACTCATTCCTAAAAAATGGAATATCACCATGAAATCCATGCCCTCAGAACTCAGGGATCCCCACAGGAGAGGAGTTAGAAAATAGTTTATGAGGCTGAGGGAATATTAGACACACACACACACACACACACACACACACACACACACACACACACACACACATGCCTTGGCCCTCTAAAGAAACATGAGCTCTGCAACATTGCCACTGTGTCTCTGTTGAGGGCTGTAGCGCCCGCACTACAATCTGTTCCATGAATCCGGCGAAGGCCTAGAGATTGAAATAAAGACAAGACAGCGGGTCATTCCTTCAATTCCAAAGTCGGTACACCAAATGCCGAATGCCGTTTATTGAGGGGGAAGAACGGGCTTAAATACCAGCTTATAGCACAGTGAAAAATTACAGGAATTTTTTGGCTTAGCCCCTCCCTGTGTTGTTTGTCTTAACCTGGCACAGGACTGACTGACTGACTGCACATACAGAGGGAGTCAGCTGGCTTTTCTTTGAAGACAGTACTGTATATAATTTTCTTCATAAAGAAACTACACAGGACGGACAATGTAGCAAATTAGGATTGCATAATATTTCCTTTTTTGGTTTTGTTGTTTTTTTTTTTGTTTTGTTTTGTTTTGTTTTTGTGGTTTGTCTTGCTTTGTTTGTTTGTTTTCTTTCCTTGGCCTTTTGGGCCCATCCTGTAATTTTAGCAAGATTTGGGTAAAGTTAAAAATTGACAATTTCAAGGGGTTTAGCTCTCATTTACAGAACAGCTGTAATTGAAGAATTGGGGCTCCCTCCCTCCCCCCCACACAAATGAAATTTGCAATTCAATTACATGTACGGTAAATTAAAGCCAGGCATGGAGGTGCACACCCCTCTTACCATCACTAGGGATTCAGAGTCTGGTAATTAGATCCTAGCATTCAGGAGGAATAGCCATGCTTACAGGATAGAAGGAACAAACTAAGAAGCAAAGGAATACAGTGGTGGTAGTGGTGTCTGTCTTATAGGGGAAGGGTTTCGTTGGATGAAAAGGAAAGCCTCTTCCTCACTTTGCCTGCTTCACCTTTCATGGACTCTTCCTGCCTCCTGCTGCCCAGACAGCCCTTTTTTCCTTTTGATTTCCCAAGCAATGTTGAGCCGGCTGTCAGAAACACACAGTGAACTGTCTCTGAGAGCCCAGAAGACTTGGTTGGGCAAGGGGGCTTAGGGCTTAGAGCCCGTGAGACAGTGCTTGGTTGTTCTGGAAGAGGGCTCTGGTTTCCTCTGCTCACCATGCCACCCAGCAGAGATTTGGATTCTTAGACTCCCAAGTCCAATCCCACAGTGATGGTGCCATTGGGCCATCATCAATGATGAGGGAGGGCACCATCCATTGTTACCATACGTTAATACTCTAGCTTTTATTTGATAGACACATATTCACTCCAATACCTGATGTCTGTACAGCTTTGATCATGATGTTATGTTGGATTTTTTAAAAATGTTTTGTTTTTCAAGACAGGGTTTCTCTGTGTATCCTTGTCTGTCCTGGAACTCACTGTATAATTCAGGCTGGACCTCAAACTCACATACATCTCCCTGATACAGCATCCTGAGTGCTGACATTAAAAGCATGTGTCACCATCAACCAGTAATTTTACCTTTAAATCTCTGTGTGTGTGTGTCTGTGTGTGAATATATATATATATATATATATATATATATATATATATATACTTATTTTTCTGTTATATCTACCCATACCGAGAATCCAAATCCTCTGGACTCACTACACAATCAAAGTTAAAATAACTAACCTACCATTAATAAAGAAAACATCCAAAAAAATAAATAAATAAAAGCAAAAGGAACCTGGCCTGGCCATGGGATGAAGCTTCATGTGTTGTGTTAGAAAGCTGAGCTAGTCAAGGAGTGTGTGGCATACACAGAACAAAGCAAGTTCTGGAGGTGGTTGGCACTTGGATTAGCTTGAGAAGAAGCCTCGATACTGGTTGCAAAGTGAGTCTGTATGTCTGTCTTCCTTCCTTCCTTCCTTCCTTCCTTCCTTCCTTCCCTTTCTTTCTTTCTCTGTTCTCCCCCCCCCCCCTTTTTCAATAGATAAAATGAAAGGGACATGAATGGCACAGGGCTTCCATGACTAGAACCACAGGCATACAGGGTTTGGATGCCACCTGCTCACACTCCATGCTGCAGTATTATACAGGTGCCCACTGTCCCACCAGTGCCCACACAAGCACACACGCAGGCACGCACCCACTTAGGCACAGGAAAATGATTAAAGAATCAGACCCAAAGAAGTAGAATTTCTCAATTTTCCAGAAGCCACGTGGTGGGATGCAGTGCCTTCTTCTGGTGAAAAGTCATACTTGCAGTTAAGCACTCATTCATAAAATAAATACATGAGGTTTTTTTTTTTTTTTTTCTTCCTTGCTTGTCGTTGTTGTGGTTGTTGTTTCATACTTTCTATCTTTTTTTTTTTCAGGGGTTTGGTACCCAGGATGAGCTTCGTTTTTTATTTTTTATTTATTTTTTTATTTAATTTTATATAACAAAGTCCAATTAAATGAAAACAAACATTTATACACAATATTTGGGAATTTGGGCATCATTTTTTCCAAACTACTTCCTGCTGGTAAGGGGAGCTGTCATGGGGGATTCGAAGAAGAAAAAGCACAGAGACAACATGCAAATTAACATGCAAATTAACAAAATCAGAAATGAAAAGGGGGACATAAGAACAGACACATAGGAAATCCAGACAATTTTCAGGTCATACTTTGAAAATCTATATTCCACAAAAACTGAAAATTCAAAGGAAATGGACAATTTTCTGAATAAATATCACCTACAAAAATTAAATCAAGAACAGACAAACAACTTAAATAGACCTATAACCCGCAATGAAAGAGAAGCAATCATCAAAAGCCTTCCAACCAAAAAAAGTTCAGGGCCAGATGGAGTCAGCGCAGAATTCTACCAGACATTCAAGGAAGAACTAATACCACTACTCCTCAAACTGTTCCACAAGATAGAAACAGAAAGTTCATTGCCAAACTCTTTTTATGATGCCACAATAACTTTGGTACACAAACCTCGCAAAGACACAACTAAGAAAGAAAACTACAGACCAATATCCCTGATGAACATCGATGCAAAGATACTCAATAAAATACTGGCAAACCAAATTCAAGAATACATCAGAGAAATCATCCCAAAGCATATACCCAAAGCATTCACCTCCATGCAACAAAGACATCTGTTCAACTATGTTCATAGCAGCATTATTTGTAGTAGCAAGAACCTGGAAGCAACCTAGATGCCCCTCAATTGAAGAATGGTCAATGAAGAAGTGGCACATCTACACAATGGAATACTACTCTGCTGAAAAAAAAAATAATGATAACTTGAAATTTGCCGGCAGAACTACAACAACACAACAAAATTGCTTCAAGGTGGTGCCTAGGGATGCAGGTATAATGTCAATAATAAGGAGCAGACCATTCTTGGAATAAAAGTGCTAGCATCTTAATAGTGTTCATAGAACCCATGTTAGAAAATAAAAGACCCCTGCATTTGTCGTCTGACCTTCATATACAGACCTAGGACCATCCCTTCACTCATTTATAAGTAATTAAGTAAGTAATCAAGGGTCCCAGAACAGAAATGTTCTCTCCATTTTTCCATTCACGTTTGCAGATTCATGTGTAAAAATGGTCACAATCCACTTGTATCCTAGCGTTGAGGAGACAAAGACAGAAGGAACTCTGAGTTCCAGGTCAGCCAGGTCATGGATAGCTAAGAGCTGCACAAACTAAACCTCACCGAACAAATGAAAATAAACAAAGGGAGTGGCTGCATTAAAATCCGAAGATGGTGTTTTGGCGACATCTACTGGCAAATCAGTCTTCGTGCATATCTCATGGTGAAATAAAGTGGTTCACAGAGGACTGGACTTGCTATCTACATCCTGTCCTTTTTGTCAAATATCATTGGTCAATAAAAATAAAAAAGACATCCTTATAATGGTCACAAGAGCAAGTTTTAGGATGGCAAGTGCTACACAGAGAAATCCTGTCTCGAAAACAAAACAAAACAAAATCCCAGGAAATCAGCATGGGGGCACAGCCACAATTATGTCTGGAGTGAGTCAGAGTAACAGGACTGATGCTTTATTTATTTATGTTTTAATTTAAATACATGGTGTAACCCTGTACTCCTCTTCCAAGATAGATGAGGCCATCTTCTGGACTCAGCCCACACCTGGCTAGCATGTGTTGTGCCCACCAATACAAACAGACAAAACACTCATGGACATAAAATAATAAAGTGAGGAGAGAGAGGGGGAGGGAGAGGAAGCATGGATGGGGCTCACACCTAAGTTTCAACCAACTTACAAAAACATTCCTTGGGCAGGAAACCCAGGAATCCTTTTTATTCAACCAGAGTCACAAAAATGTCAGCATCAGGCAGCCAATCAGAATTACCTCATTTGCATGGAATGAGTTGCTTGATGGGAAATAGTACGCAAAGTTGCTCACCATAGCTGAAACAGAACTCCTTCTACATGGATTATTAAAGAACAGCAGACATTACAAACTAATTTTGTCAAATTTTCTGTGTTATGAAACTCTTAGCAATACCTTTGTTTAGAGTTTATGTAATTTCCTTGTCATTTTAAGTTTTCTGTTTTTTTTTTTTCTTTTTCTTAAAAATGAGATGCTTTTTCTTCAAATGCTTTGGAGCTCTTAGAGTCTTTGTTGGCCAGGCAATGACTCAGTGAGACAACACCCTCACAGGTGCTGTGGAGATTTAAAGTTACCACCCTTTGGCTACTTGTCAGTAGTAGAATTCTTTGCGTTCCCAGATATTGAGTGAGGGTCATGTGTTTTATACCTAAACCTTGTTTACTTTGAGTTGGGTGTACTTTTTGTATCCTTGCATGTCCTCTCTCGACGTATGCACCACCATCACCTGGATATATTAAAATAAATAAATGAGATTCATTTAACTTACATTTATGTGAATTGGTGTTAAGGTGTCCCTGTATCTGGAGTTAATGACAGTTGTGACTGCCATGCCATGTCGGTAGTGGGATTTGAACCCGGGTAGTCCATAGGAGTAACCAGTGCTGTTAATCACTAAGCCAGGTGTTTAGATTTTTATAGTGAAATTTTCATCACTTTTGTTCTTATTTTCATGGTTGCTTGTGTTTCTAAGTTTGCCATGAATGTTCTCTTGGATTGAAAAAGTTTAGTTTTACACTCTGCACACAGAAAATATGCAAAGTATAATATTTGCAATGACATGTTCATCTTGATTACTGATTACTGAAAATTTATTTCCGAACAAGTTTCTTTTTTAAGATTTATTTATTTATTATGTATACAGTGCAGTGTTCCATGTGCATGTACAGCTGTGGGCCAGAAGAGGGGACCAGATCTCATTACAGATGGTTGTGAGCCACCATGTGGTTGCTGGGAATTGAACTCAGGACCTATGGAAGAGCAGCCAGTGATCTTAATCTGTGAGCCATCTCTCCAACCATCCCCCTCCCCCCGAACAAGTTTCTTTTGTGTATATTTAGCCTGGAGCTATTTACATAGACCAGTATGTTCTCCCTGATATCTGCCTGCCTCTGTCCTCCTCTTGGAGTTCTCCAAATAATAGTGGGCACCACCATAGCAGGCAGCTTCTTCTTGGTATCCTATAACCACAAATAATCATGTTCCTAATAGCTCATTATAAAATATACCATTTGTTTGTGGGGCTCAGGATAATGACTGAATTTTTAGCATACATCTGACATGGCTTATAAAGAAAGAACAGCTGGGTATTTGGAGAACAGTGTCCCATTGGACTAGACAGATGACACTGGCTTGAGTTTCCCAATGATATTCAGTAACCTCAATATCCTACCATTATCATTGGTGAGAAAGACTTTAGACTTTTGTCACATAGAAGGGTGAGCATGAATCTCAATAGAGAGCAAGTGTGCCCTGCCATTATTACTAAGGCTGGGAAACATAGGGACTAAGGCAAATGTGGGAAAGACATTGATCACGTGCACTAAATTATTACTTCCAGAAGGTGGCACCCTACACCTGATATGCATGTCCTCATTTCTGCGGGGCAAGGACATGACGAACTTTGGCCAGAAGAGGGCGCAGCAACACACTTCTGTTTCCTTGCATGTATTTTGATCATAATCTCCCACTCCCCCAACCAATAGCATAGGAAAACTCAATAATATTGGTCTAAAAGAAAAAAAAATAGGGAAACATATTCAAAATGTCTTGTAGTGATATTTTGAAATACTCATAGATCAATTCCTTAGTCAGCAAATGAGAACAAATTGAGACACACAGCCAGACACTTGGAACACTCATTCCTAAAAAATGGAATATCACCATGAAATCCATGCCCTCAGAACTCAGGGATCCCCACAGGAGAGGAGTTAGAAAATAGTTTATGAGGCTGAGGGAATATTAGACACACACACACACACACACACACACACACACACACACACACACACCCCTTGGCCCTCTAAAGAAACATGAGCTCTGCAACATTGCCACTGTGTCTCTGTTGAGGGCTGTAGCGCCCGCACTACAATCTGTTCCATGAATCCGGCGAAGGCCTAGAGATTGAAATAAAGACAAGACAGCGGGTCATTCCTTCAATTCCAAAGTCGGTACACCAAATGCCGAATGCCGTTTATTGAGGGGGAAGAACGGGCTTAAATACCAGCTTATAGCACAGTGAAAAATTACAGGAATTTTTTGGCTTAGCCCCTCCCTGTGTTGTTTGTCTTAACCTGGCACAGGACTGACTGACTGACTGCACATACAGAGGGAGTCAGCTGGCTTTTCTTTGAAGACAGTACTGTATATAATTTTCTTCATAAAGAAACTACACAGGACGGACAATGTAGCAAATTAGGATTGCATAATATTTCCTTTTTTGGTTTTGTTGTTTTTTTTTTTTTTGTTTTGTTTTGTTTTTGTGGTTTGTCTTGCTTTGTTTGTTTGTTTTCTTTCCTTGGCCTTTTGGGCCCATCCTGTAATTTTAGCAAGATTTGGGTAAAGTTAAAAATTGACAATTTCAAGGGGTTTAGCTCTCATTTACAGAACAGCTGTAATTGAAGAATTGGGGCTCCCTCCCTCCCCCCCACACAAATGAAATTTGCAATTCAATTACATGTACGGTAAATTAAAGCCAGGCATGGAGGTGCACACCCCTCTTACCATCACTAGGGATTCAGAGTCTGGTAATTAGATCCTAGCATTCAGGAGGAATAGCCATGCTTACAGGATAGAAGGAACAAACTAAGAAGCAAAGGAATACAGTGGTGGTAGTGGTGTCTGTCTTATAGGGGAAGGGTTTCGTTGGATGAAAAGGAAAGCCTCTTCCTCACTTTGCCTGCTTCACCTTTCATGGACTCTTCCTGCCTCCTGCTGCCCAGACAGCCCTTTTTTCCTTTTGATTTCCCAAGCAATGTTGAGCCGGCTGTCAGAAACACACAGTGAACTGTCTCTGAGAGCCCAGAAGACTTGGTTGGGCAAGGGGGCTTAGGGCTTAGAGCCCGTGAGACAGTGCTTGGTTGTTCTGGAAGAGGGCTCTGGTTTCCTCTGCTCACCATGCCACCCAGCAGAGATTTGGATTCTTAGACTCCCAAGTCCAATCCCACAGTGATGGTGCCATTGGGCCATCATCAATGATGAGGGAGGGCACCATCCATTGTTACCATACGTTAATCCTCTAGCTTTTATTTGATAGACACATATTCACTCCAATACCTGATGTCTGTACAGCTTTGATCATGATGTTATGTTGGATTTTTTAAAAATGTTTTGTTTTTCAAGACAGGGTTTCTCTGTGTATCCTTGTCTGTCCTGGAACTCACTGTATAATTCAGGCTGGACCTCAAACTCACATACATCTCCCTGATACAGCATCCTGAGTGCTGACATTAAAAGCATGTGTCACCATCAACCAGTAATTTTACCTTTAAATCTCTGTGTGTGTGTGTCTGTGTGTGAATATAATATATATATATATATATATATATATATATATATATATACTTATTTTTCTGTTATATCTACCCATACCGAGAATCCAAATCCTCTGGACTCACTACACAATCAAAGTTAAAATAACTAACCTACCATTAATAAAGAAAACATCCAAAAAAATAAATAAATAAAAGCAAAAGGAACCTGGCCTGGCCATGGGATGAAGCTTCATGTGTTGTGTTAGAAAGCTGAGCTAGTCAAGGAGTGTGTGGCATACACAGAACAAAGCAAGTTCTGGAGGTGGTTGGCACTTGGATTAGCTTGAGAAGAAGCCTCGATACTGGTTGCAAAGTGAGTCTGTATGTCTGTCTTCCTTCCTTCCTTCCTTCCTTCCTTCCTTCCTTCCTTCCTTCCTTCTTTTCTTTCTTTCTCTGTTCTCCCCCCCCCCCTTTTTCAATAGATAAAATGAAAGGGACATGAATGGCACAGGGCTTCCATGACTAGAACCACAGGCATACAGGGTTTGGATGCCACCTGCTCACACTCCATGCTGCAGTATTATACAGGTGCCCACTGTCCCACCAGTGCCCACACAAGCACACACGCAGGCACGCACCCACTTAGGCACAGGAAAATGATTAAAGAATCAGACCCAAAGAAGTAGAATTTCTCAATTTTCCAGAAGCCACGTGGTGGGATGCAGTGCCTTCTTCTGGTGAAAGTCATACTTGCAGTTAAGCACTCATTCATAAAATAAATACATGAGGTTTTTTTTTTTTTTTTTCTTCCTTGCTTGTCGTTGTTGTGGTTGTTGTTTCATACTTTCTATCTTTTTTTTTTTTTCAGGGGTTTGGTACCCAGGATGAGCTTCGTTTTTTCTTTTTTATTTATTTTTTTATTTAATTTTATATAACAAAGTCCAATTAAATGAAAACAAACATTTATACACAATATTTGGGAATTTGGGCATCATTTTTTCCAAACTACTTCCTGCTGGTAAGGGGAGCTGTCATGGGGGATTCGAAGAAGAAAAAGCACAGAGACAACATGCAAATTAACATGCAAATTAACAAAATCAGAAATGAAAAGGGGGACATAAGAACAGACACATAGGAAATCCAGACAATTTTCAGGTCATACTTTGAAAATCTATATTCCACAAAAACTGAAAATTCAAAGGAAATGGACAATTTTCTGAATAAATATCACCTACAAAAATTAAATCAAGAACAGACAAACAACTTAAATAGACCTATAACCCGCAATGAAAGAGAAGCAATCATCAAAAGCCTTCCAACCAAAAAAAAGTTCAGGGCCAGATGGAGTCAGCGCAGAATTCTACCAGACATTCAAGGAAGAACTAATACCACTACTCCTCAAACTGTTCCACAAGATAGAAACAGAAAGTTCATTGCCAAACTCTTTTTATGATGCCACAATAACTTTGGTACACAAACCTCGCAAAGACACAACTAAGAAAGAAAACTACAGACCAATATCCCTGATGAACATCGATGCAAAGATACTCAATAAAATACTGGCAAACCAAATTCAAGAATACATCAGAGAAATCATCCCAAAGCATATACCCAAAGCATTCACCTCCATGCAACAAAGACATCTGTTCAACTATGTTCATAGCAGCATTATTTGTAGTAGCAAGAACCTGGAAGCAACCTAGATGCCCCTCAATTGAAGAATGGTCAATGAAGAAGTGGCACATCTACACAATGGAATACTACTCTGCTGAAAAAAAAATAATGATAACTTGAAATTTGCCGGCAGAACTACAACAACACAACAAAATTGCTTCAAGGTGGTGCCTAGGGATGCAGGTATAATGTCAATAATAAGGAGCAGACCATTCTTGGAATAAAAGTGCTAGCATCTTAATAGTGTTCATAGAACCCATGTTAGAAAATAAAAGACCCCTGCATTTGTCGTCTGACCTTCATATACAGACCTAGGACCATCCCTTCACTCATTTATAAGTAATTAAGTAAGTAATCAAGGGTCCCAGAACAGAAATGTTCTCTCCATTTTTCCATTCACGTTTGCAGATTCATGTGTAAAAATGGTCACAATCCACTTGTATCCTAGCGTTGAGGAGACAAAGACAGAAGGAACTCTGAGTTCCAGGTCAGCCAGGTCATGGATAGCTAAGAGCTGCACAAACTAAACCTCACCGAACAAATGAAAATAAACAAAGGGAGTGGCTGCATTAAAATCCGAAGATGGTGTTTTGGCGACATCTACTGGCAAATCAGTCTTCGTGCATATCTCATGGTGAAATAAAGTGGTTCACAGAGGACTGGACTTGCTATCTACATCCTGTCCTTTTTGTCAAATATCATTGGTCAATAAAAATAAAAAAGACATCCTTATAATGGTCACAAGAGCAAGTTTTAGGATGGCAAGTGCTACACAGAGAAATCCTGTCTCGAAAACAAAACAAAACAAAATCCCAGGAAATCAGCATGGGGGCACAGCCACAATTATGTCTGGAGTGAGTCAGAGTAACAGGACTGATGCTTTATTTATTTATGTTTTAATTTAAATACATGGTGTAACCCTGTACTCCTCTTCCAAGATAGATGAGGCCATCTTCTGGACTCAGCCCACACCTGGCTAGCATGTGGTGTGCCCACCAATACAAACAGACAAAACACTCATGGACATAAAATAATAAAGTGAGGAGAGAGAGGGGGAGGGAGAGGAAGCATGGATGGGGCTCACACCTAAGTTTCAACCAACTTACAAAAACATTCCTTGGGCAGGAAACCCAGGAATCCTTTTTATTCAACCAGAGTCACAAAAATGTCAGCATCAGGCAGCCAATCAGAATTACCTCATTTGCATGGAATGAGTTGCTTGATGGGAAATAGTACGCAAAGTTGCTCACCATAGCTGAAACAGAACTCCTTCTACATGGATTATTAAAGAACAGCAGACATTACAAACTAATTTTGTCAAATTTTCTGTGTTATGAAACTCTTAGCAATACCTTTGTTTAGAGTTTATGTAATTTCCTTGTCATTTTATGTTTTCTGTCTTTTTTTTTTTTCTTAAAAGTGAGATGCTTTTTCTTCAAATGCTTTGGAGCTCTTAGAGTCTTTGTTGGCCAGGCAATGACTCAGTGAGACAACACCCTCACAGGTGCTGTGGAGATTTAAAGTTACCACCCTTTGGCTACTTGTCAGTAGTAGAATTCTTTGCGTTCCCAGATATTGAGTGAGGGTCATGTGTTTTATACCTAAACCTTGTTTACTTTGAGTTGGGTGTACTTTTTGTATCCTTGCATGTCCTCTCTCGACGTATGCACCACCATCACCTGGATATATTAAAATAAATAAATGAGATTCATTTAACTTACATTTATGTGAATTGGTGTTAAGGTGTCCCTGTATCTGGAGTTAATGACAGTTGTGACTGCCATGCCATGTCGGTAGTGGGATTTGAACCCGGGTAGTCCATAGGAGTAACCAGTGCTGTTAATCACTAAGCCAGGTGTTTAGATTTTTATAGTGAAATTTTCATCACTTTTGTTCTTATTTTCATGGTTGCTTGTGTTTCTAAGTTTGCCATGAATGTTCTCTTGGATTGAAAAAGTTTAGTTTTACACTCTGCACACAGAAAATATGCAAAGTATAATATTTGCAATGACATGTTCATCTTGATTACTGATTACTGAAAATTTATTTCCGAACAAGTTTCTTTTTTAAGATTTATTTATTTATTATGTATACAGTGCAGTGTTCCATGTGCATGTACAGCTGTGGGCCAGAAGAGGGGACCAGATCTCATTACAGATGGTTGTGAGCCACCATGTGGTTGCTGGGAATTGAACTCAGGACCTATGGAAGAGCAGCCAGTGATCTTAATCTGTGAGCCATCTCTCCAACCATCCCCCTCCCCCCGAACAAGTTTCTTTTGTGTATATTTAGCCTGGAGCTATTTACATAGACCAGTATGTTCTCCCTGATATCTGCCTGCCTCTGTCCTCCTCTTGGAGTTCTCCAAATAATAGTGGGCACCACCATAGCAGGCAGCTTCTTCTTGGTATCCTATAACCACAAATAATCATGTTCCTAATAGCTCATTATAAAATATACCATTTGTTTGTGGGGCTCAGGATAATGACTGAATTTTTAGCATACATCTGACATGGCTTATAAAGAAAGAACAGCTGGGTATTTGGAGAACAGTGTCCCATTGGACTAGACAGATGACACTGGCTTGAGTTTCCCAATGATATTCAGTAACCTCAATATCCTACCATTATCATTGGTGAGAAAGACTTTAGACTTTTGTCACATAGAAGGGTGAGCATGAATCTCAATAGAGAGCAAGTGTGCCCTGCCATTATTACTAAGGCTGGGAAACATAGGGACTAAGGCAAATGTGGGAAAGACATTGATCACGTGCACTAAATTATTACTTCCAGAAGGTGGCACCCTACACCTGATATGCATGTCCTCATTTCTGCGGGGCAAGGACATGACGAACTTTGGCCAGAAGAGGGCGCAGCAACACACTTCTGTTTCCTTGCATGTATTTTGATCATAATCTCCCACTCCCCCAACCAATAGCATAGGAAAACTCAATAATATTGGTCTAAAAGAAAAAAAAATAGGGAAACATATTCAAAATGTCTTGTAGTGATATTTTGAAATACTCATAGATCAATTCCTTAGTCAGCAAATGAGAACAAATTGAGACACACAGCCAGACACTTGGAACACTCATTCCTAAAAAATGGAATATCACCATGAAATCCATGCCCTCAGAACTCAGGGATCCCCACAGGAGAGGAGTTAGAAAATAGTTTATGAGGCTGAGGGAATATTAGACACACACACACACACACACACACACACACACACACACACACACACACACGCCTTGGCCCTCTAAAGAAACATGAGCTCTGCAACATTGCCACTGTGTCTCTGTTGAGGGCTGTAGCGCCCGCACTACAATCTGTTCCATGAATCCGGCGAAGGCCTAGAGATTGAAATAAAGACAAGACAGCGGGTCATTCCTTCAATTCCAAAGTCGGTACACCAAATGCCGAATGCCGTTTATTGAGGGGGGAAGAACGGGCTTAAATACCAGCTTATAGCACAGTGAAAAATTACAGGAATTTTTTGGCTTAGCCCCTCCCTGTGTTGTTTGTCTTAACCTGGCACAGGACTGACTGACTGACTGCACATACAGAGGGAGTCAGCTGGCTTGTCTTTGAAGACAGTACTGTATATAATTTTCTTCATAAAGAAACTACACAGGACGGACAATGTAGCAAATTAGGATTGCATAATATTTCCTTTTTTGGTTTTGTTGTTTTTTTTTTTTTTGTTTTGTTTTGTTTTTGTGGTTTGTCTTGCTTTGTTTGTTTGTTTTCTTTCCTTGGCCTTTTGGGCCCATCCTGTAATTTTAGCAAGATTTGGGTAAAGTTAAAAATTGACAATTTCAAGGGGTTTAGCTCTCATTTACAGAACAGCTGTAATTGAAGAATTGGGGCTCCCTCCCTCCCCCCCACACAAATGAAATTTGCAATTCAATTACATGTACGGTAAATTAAAGCCAGGCATGGAGGTGCACACCCCTCTTACCATCACTAGGGATTCAGAGTCTGGTAATTAGATCCTAGCATTCAGGAGGAATAGCCATGCTTACAGGATAGAAGGAACAAACTAAGAAGCAAAGGAATACAGTGGTGGTAGTGGTGTCTGTCTTATAGGGGAAGGGTTTCGTTGGATGAAAAGGAAAGCCTCTTCCTCACTTTGCCTGCTTCACCTTTCATGGACTCTTCCTGCCTCCTGCTGCCCAGACAGCCCTTTTTTCCTTTTGATTTCCCAAGCAATGTTGAGCCGGCTGTCAGAAACACACAGTGAACTGTCTCTGAGAGCCCAGAAGACTTGGTTGGGCAAGGGGGCTTAGGGCTTAGAGCCCGTGAGACAGTGCTTGGTTGTTCTGGAAGAGGGCTCTGGTTTCCTCTGCTCACCATGCCACCCAGCAGAGATTTGGATTCTTAGACTCCCAAGTCCAATCCCACAGTGATGGTGCCATTGGGCCATCATCAATGATGAGGGAGGGCACCATCCATTGTTACCATACGTTAATCCTCTAGCTTTTATTTGATAGACACATATTCACTCCAATACCTGATGTCTGTACAGCTTTGATCATGATGTTATGTTGGATTTTTTAAAAATGTTTTGTTTTTCAAGACAGGGTTTCTCTGTGTATCCTTGTCTGTCCTGGAACTCACTGTATAATTCAGGCTGGACCTCAAACTCACATACATCTCCCTGATACAGCATCCTGAGTGCTGACATTAAAAGCATGTGTCACCATCAACCAGTAATTTTACCTTTAAATCTCTGTGTGTGTGTGTCTGTGTGTGAATATAGAATATATATATATATATATATATATATATATATATATATACTTATTTTTCTGTTATATCTACCCATACCGAGAATCCAAATCCTCTGGACTCACTACACAATCAAAGTTAAAATAACTAACCTACCATTAATAAAGAAAACATCCAAAAAAAATAAATAAATAAAAGCAAAAGGAACCTGGCCTGGCCATGGGATGAAGCTTCATGTGTTGTGTTAGAAAGCTGAGCTAGTCAAGGAGTGTGTGGCATACACAGAACAAAGCAAGTTCTGGAGGTGGTTGGCACTTGGATTAGCTTGAGAAGAAGCCTCGATACTGGTTGCAAAGTGAGTCTGTATGTCTGTCTTCCTTCCTTCCTTCCTTCCTTCCTTCCTTCCTCCTCCTCCTTCTTTTCTTTCTTTCTCTGTTCCCCCCCCCCCCCTTTTCAATAGATAAAATGAAAGGGACATGAATGGCACAGGGCTTCCATGACTAGAACCACAGGCATACAGGGTTTGGATGCCACCTGCTCACACTCCATGCTGCAGTATTATACAGGTGCCCACTGTCCCACCAGTGCCCACACAAGCACACACGCAGGCACGCACCCACTTAGGCACAGGAAAATGATTAAAGAATCAGACCCAAAGAAGTAGAATTTCTCAATTTTCCAGAAGCCACGTGGTGGGATGCAGTGCCTTCTTCTGGTGAAAGTCATACTTGCAGTTAAGCACTCATTCATAAAATAAATACATGAGGTTTTTTTTTTTTTCCTTCCTTGCTTGTCGTTGTTGTGGTTGTTGTTTCATACTTTCTATCTTTTTTTTTTTCAGGGGTTTGGTACCCAGGATGAGCTTCGTTTTTTCTTTTTTATTTATTTTTTTATTTAATTTTATATAACAAAGTCCAATTAAATGAAAACAAACATTTATACACAATATTTGGGAATTTGGGCATCATTTTTTCCAAACTACTTCCTGCTGGTAAGGGGAGCTGTCATGGGGGATTCGAAGAAGAAAAAGCACAGAGACAACATGCAAATTAACATGCAAATTAACAAAATCAGAAATGAAAAGGGGGACATAAGAACAGACACATAGGAAATCCAGACAATTTTCAGGTCATACTTTGAAAATCTATATTCCACAAAAACTGAAAATTCAAAGGAAATGGACAATTTTCTGAATAAATATCACCTACAAAAATTAAATCAAGAACAGACAAACAACTTAAATAGACCTATAACCCGCAATGAAAGAGAAGCAATCATCAAAAGCCTTCCAACCAAAAAAAGTTCAGGGCCAGATGGAGTCAGCGCAGAATTCTACCAGACATTCAAGGAAGAACTAATACCACTACTCCTCAAACTGTTCCACAAGATAGAAACAGAAAGTTCATTGCCAAACTCTTTTTATGATGCCACAATAACTTTGGTACACAAACCTCGCAAAGACACAACTAAGAAAGAAAACTACAGACCAATATCCCTGATGAACATCGATGCAAAGATACTCAATAAAATACTGGCAAACCAAATTCAAGAATACATCAGAGAAATCATCCCAAAGCATATACCCAAAGCATTCACCTCCATGCAACAAAGACATCTGTTCAACTATGTTCATAGCAGCATTATTTGTAGTAGCAAGAACCTGGAAGCAACCTAGATGCCCCTCAATTGAAGAATGGTCAATGAAGAAGTGGCACATCTACACAATGGAATACTACTCTGCTGAAAAAAAAATAATGATAACTTGAAATTTGCCGGCAGAACTACAACAACACAACAAAATTGCTTCAAGGTGGTGCCTAGGGATGCAGGTATAATGTCAATAATAAGGAGCAGACCATTCTTGGAATAAAAGTGCTAGCATCTTAATAGTGTTCATAGAACCCATGTTAGAAAATAAAAGACCCCTGCATTTGTCGTCTGACCTTCATATACAGACCTAGGACCATCCCTTCACTCATTTATAAGTAATTAAGTAAGTAATCAAGGGTCCCAGAACAGAAATGTTCTCTCCATTTTTCCATTCACGTTTGCAGATTCATGTGTAAAAATGGTCACAATCCACTTGTATCCTAGCGTTGAGGAGACAAAGACAGAAGGAACTCTGAGTTCCAGGTCAGCCAGGTCATGGATAGCTAAGAGCTGCACAAACTAAACCTCACCGAACAAATGAAAATAAACAAAGGGAGTGGCTGCATTAAAATCCGAAGATGGTGTTTTGGCGACATCTACTGGCAAATCAGTCTTCGTGCATATCTCATGGTGAAATAAAGTGGTTCACAGAGGACTGGACTTGCTATCTACATCCTGTCCTTTTTGTCAAATATCATTGGTCAATAAAAATAAAAAAGACATCCTTATAATGGTCACAAGAGCAAGTTTTAGGATGGCAAGTGCTACACAGAGAAATCCTGTCTCGAAAACAAAACAAAACAAAATCCCAGGAAATCAGCATGGGGGCACAGCCACAATTATGTCTGGAGTGAGTCAGAGTAACAGGACTGATGCTTTATTTATTTATGTTTTAATTTAAATACATGGTGTAACCCTGTACTCCTCTTCCAAGATAGATGAGGCCATCTTCTGGACTCAGCCCACACCTGGCTAGCATGTGTTGTGCCCACCAATACAAACAGACAAAACACTCATGGACATAAAATAATAAAGTGAGGAGAGAGAGGGGGGAGGGAGAGGAAGCATGGATGGGGCTCACACCTAAGTTTCAACCAACTTACAAAAACATTCCTTGGGCAGGAAACCCAGGAATCCTTTTTATTCAACCAGAGTCACAAAAATGTCAGCATCAGGCAGCCAATCAGAATTACCTCATTTGCATGGAATGAGTTGCTTGATGGGAAATAGTACGCAAAGTTGCTCACCATAGCTGAAACAGAACTCCTTCTACATGGATTATTAAAGAACAGCAGACATTACAAACTAATTTTGTCAAATTTTCTGTGTTATGAAACTCTTAGCAATACCTTTGTTTAGAGTTTATGTAATTTCCTTGTCATTTTATGTTTTCTGTCTTTTTTTTTCTTTTTCTTAAAAATGAGATGCTTTTTCTTCAAATGCTTTGGAGCTCTTAGAGTCTTTGTTGGCCAGGCAATGACTCAGTGAGACAACACCCTCACAGGTGCTGTGGAGATTTAAAGTTACCACCCTTTGGCTACTTGTCAGTAGTAGAATTCTTTGCGTTCCCAGATATTGAGTGAGGGTCATGTGTTTTATACCTAAACCTTGTTTACTTTGAGTTGGGTGTACTTTTTGTATCCTTGCATGTCCTCTCTCGACGTATGCACCACCATCACCTGGATATATTAAAATAAATAAATGAGATTCATTTAACTTACATTTATGTGAATTGGTGTTAAGGTGTCCCTGTATCTGGAGTTAATGACAGTTGTGACTGCCATGCCATGTCGGTAGTGGGATTTGAACCCGGGTAGTCCATAGGAGTAACCAGTGCTGTTAATCACTAAGCCAGGTGTTTAGATTTTTATAGTGAAATTTTCATCACTTTTGTTCTTATTTTCATGGTTGCTTGTGTTTCTAAGTTTGCCATGAATGTTCTCTTGGATTGAAAAAGTTTAGTTTTACACTCTGCACACAGAAAATATGCAAAGTATAATATTTGCAATGACATGTTCATCTTGATTACTGATTACTGAAAATTTATTTCCGAACAAGTTTCTTTTTTAAGATTTATTTATTTATTATGTATACAGTGCAGTGTTCCATGTGCATGTACAGCTGTGGGCCAGAAGAGGGGACCAGATCTCATTACAGATGGTTGTGAGCCACCATGTGGTTGCTGGGAATTGAACTCAGGACCTATGGAAGAGCAGCCAGTGATCTTAATCTGTGAGCCATCTCTCCAACCATCCCCCTCCCCCCGAACAAGTTTCTTTTGTGTATATTTAGCCTGGAGCTATTTACATAGACCAGTATGTTCTCCCTGATATCTGCCTGCCTCTGTCCTCCTCTTGGAGTTCTCCAAATAATAGTGGGCACCACCATAGCAGGCAGCTTCTTCTTGGTATCCTATAACCACAAATAATCATGTTCCTAATAGCTCATTATAAAATATACCATTTGTTTGTGGGGCTCAGGATAATGACTGAATTTTTAGCATACATCTGACATGGCTTATAAAGAAAGAACAGCTGGGTATTTGGGGAACAGTGTCCCATTGGACTAGACAGATGACACTGGCTTGAGTTTCCCAATGATATTCAGTAACCTCAATATCCTACCATTATCATTGGTGAGAAAGACTTTAGACTTTTGTCACATAGAAGGGTGAGCATGAATCTCAATAGAGAGCAAGTGTGCCCTGCCATTATTACTAAGCCTGGGAAACATAGGGACTAAGGCAAATGTGGGAAAGACATTGATCACGTGCACTAAATTATTACTTCCAGAAGGTGGCACCCTACACCTGATATGCATGTCCTCATTTCTGCGGGGCAAGGACATGACGAACTTTGGCCAGAAGTGGGCGCAGCAACACACTTCTGTTTCCTTGCATGTATTTTGATCATAATCTCCCACTCCCCCAACCAATAGCATAGGAAAACTCAATAATATTGGTCTAAAAGAAAAAAAAATAGGGAAACATATTCAAAATGTCTTGTAGTGATATTTTGAAATACTCATAGATCAATTCCTTAGTCAGCAAATGAGAACAAATTGAGACACACAGCCAGACACTTGGAACACTCATTCCTAAAAAATGGAATATCACCATGAAATCCATGCCCTCAGAACTCAGGGATCCCCACAGGAGAGGAGTTAGAAAATAGTTTATGAGGCTGAGGGAATATTAGACACACACACACACACACACACACACACACACACACACACACACACACGCCTTGGCCCTCTAAAGAAACATGAGCTCTGCAACATTGCCACTGTGTCTCTGTTGAGGGCTGTAGCGCCCGCACTACAATCTGTTCCATGAATCCGGCGAAGGCCTAGAGATTGAAATAAAGACAAGACAGCGGGTCATTCCTTCAATTCCAAAGTCGGTACACCAAATGCCGAATGCCGTTTATTGAGGGGGAAGAACGGGCTTAAATACCAGCTTATAGCACAGTGAAAAATTACAGGAATTTTTTGGCTTAGCCCCCTCCCTGTGTTGTTTGTCTTAACCTGGCACAGGACTGACTGACTGACTGCACATACAGAGGGAGTCAGCTGGCTTTTCTTTGAAGACAGTACTGTATATAATTTTCTTCATAAAGAAACTACACAGGACGGACAATGTAGCAAATTAGGATTGCATAATATTTCCTTTTTTGGTTTTGTTGTTTTTTTTTTTGTTTTGTTTTGTTTTGTTTTTGTGGTTTGTCTTGCTTTGTTTGTTTGTTTTCTTTCCTTGGCCTTTTGGGCCCATCCTGTAATTTTAGCAAGATTTGGGTAAAGTTAAAAATTGACAATTTCAAGGGGTTTAGCTCTCATTTACAGAACAGCTGTAATTGAAGAATTGGGGCTCCCTCCCTCCCCCCCACACAAATGAAATTTGCAATTCAATTACATGTACGGTAAATTAAAGCCAGGCATGGAGGTGCACACCCCTCTTACCATCACTAGGGATTCAGAGTCTGGTAATTAGATCCTAGCATTCAGGAGGAATAGCCATGCTTACAGGATAGAAGGAACAAACTAAGAAGCAAAGGAATACAGTGGTGGTAGTGGTGTCTGTCTTATAGGGGAAGGGTTTCGTTGGATGAAAAGGAAAGCCTCTTCCTCACTTTGCCTGCTTCACCTTTCATGGACTCTTCCTGCCTCCTGCTGCCCAGACAGCCCTTTTTTCCTTTTGATTTCCCAAGCAATGTTGAGCCGGCTGTCAGAAACACACAGTGAACTGTCTCTGAGAGCCCAGAAGACTTGGTTGGGCAAGGGGGCTTAGGGCTTAGAGCCCGTGAGACAGTGCTTGGTTGTTCTGGAAGAGGGCTCTGGTTTCCTCTGCTCACCATGCCACCCAGCAGAGATTTGGATTCTTAGACTCCCAAGTCCAATCCCACAGTGATGGTGCCATTGGGCCATCATCAATGATGAGGGAGGGCACCATCCATTGTTACCATACGTTAATACTCTAGCTTTTATTTGATAGACACATATTCACTCCAATACCTGATGTCTGTACAGCTTTGATCATGATGTTATGTTGGATTTTTTAAAAATGTTTTGTTTTTCAAGACAGGGTTTCTCTGTGTATCCTTGTCTGTCCTGGAACTCACTGTATAATTCAGGCTGGACCTCAAACTCACATACATCTCCCTGATACAGCATCCTGAGTGCTGACATTAAAAGCATGTGTCACCATCAACCAGTAATTTTACCTTTAAATCTCTGTGTGTGTGTGTCTGTGTGTGAATATATATATATATATATATATATATATATATATATATATATATTTATTTTTCTGTTATATCTACCCATACCGAGAATCCAAATCCTCTGGACTCACTACACAATCAAAGTTAAAATAACTAACCTACCATTAATAAAGAAAACATCCAAAAAAATAAATAAATAAAAGCAAAAGGAACCTGGCCTGGCCATGGGATGAAGCTTCATGTGTTGTGTTAGAAAGCTGAGCTAGTCAAGGAGTGTGTGGCATACACAGAACAAAGCAAGTTCTGGAGGTGGTTGGCACTTGGATTAGCTTGAGAAGAAGCCTCGATACTGGTTGCAAAGTGAGTCTGTATGTCTGTCTTCCTTCCTTCCTTCCTTCCTTCCTTCCTTCCTTCCTTCTTTTCTTTCTTTCTCCTGTTCTCCCCCCCCTTTTTCAATAGATAAAATGAAAGGGACATGAATGGCACAGGGCTTCCATGACTAGAACCACAGGCATACAGGGTTTGGATGCCACCTGCTCACACTCCATGCTGCAGTATTATACAGGTGCCCACTGTCCCACCAGTGCCCACACAAGCACACACGCAGGCACGCACCCACTTAGGCACAGGAAAATGATTAAAGAATCAGACCCAAAGAAGTAGAATTTCTCAATTTTCCAGAAGCCACGTGGTGGGATGCAGTGCCTTCTTCTGGTGAAAGTCATACTTGCAGTTAAGCACTCATTCATAAAATAAATACATGAGGTTTTTTTTTTTTTTTCTTCCTTGCTTGTCGTTGTTGTGGTTGTTGTTTCATACTTTCTATCTTTTTTTTTTTTTCAGGGGTTTGGTACCCAGGATGAGCTTCGTTTTTTCTTTTTTATTTATTTTTTTTATTTAATTTTATATAACAAAGTCCAATTAAATGAAAACAAACATTTATACACAATATTTGGGAATTTGGGCATCATTTTTTCCAAACTACTTCCTGCTGGTAAGGGGAGCTGTCATGGGGGATTCGAAGAAGAAAAAGCACAGAGACAACATGCAAATTAACATGCAAATTAACAAAATCAGAAATGAAAAGGGGGACATAAGAACAGACACATAGGAAATCCAGACAATTTTCAGGTCATACTTTGAAAATCTATATTCCACAAAAACTGAAAATTCAAAGGAAATGGACAATTTTCTGAATAAATATCACCTACAAAAATTAAATCAAGAACAGACAAACAACTTAAATAGACCTATAACCCGCAATGAAAGAGAAGCAATCATCAAAAGCCTTCCAACCAAAAAAAGTTCAGGGCCAGATGGAGTCAGCGCAGAATTCTACCAGACATTCAAGGAAGAACTAATACCACTACTCCTCAAACTGTTCCACAAGATAGAAACAGAAAGTTCATTGCCAAACTCTTTTTATGATGCCACAATAACTTTGGTACACAAACCTCGCAAAGACACAACTAAGAAAGAAAACTACAGACCAATATCCCTGATGAACATCGATGCAAAGATACTCAATAAAATACTGGCAAACCAAATTCAAGAATACATCAGAGAAATCATCCCAAAGCATATACCCAAAGCATTCACCTCCATGCAACAAAGACATCTGTTCAACTATGTTCATAGCAGCATTATTTGTAGTAGCAAGAACCTGGAAGCAACCTAGATGCCCCTCAATTGAAGAATGGTCAATGAAGAAGTGGCACATCTACACAATGGAATACTACTCTGCTGAAAAAAAAATAATGATAACTTGAAATTTGCCGGCAGAACTACAACAACACAACAAAATTGCTTCAAGGTGGTGCCTAGGGATGCAGGTATAATGTCAATAATAAGGAGCAGACCATTCTTGGAATAAAAGTGCTAGCATCTTAATAGTGTTCATAGAACCCATGTTAGAAAATAAAAGACCCCTGCATTTGTCGTCTGACCTTCATATACAGACCTAGGACCATCCCTTCACTCATTTATAAGTAATTAAGTAAGTAATCAAGGGTCCCAGAACAGAAATGTTCTCTCCATTTTTCCATTCACGTTTGCAGATTCATGTGTAAAAATGGTCACAATCCACTTGTATCCTAGCGTTGAGGAGACAAAGACAGAAGGAACTCTGAGTTCCAGGTCAGCCAGGTCATGGATAGCTAAGAGCTGCACAAACTAAACCTCACCGAACAAATGAAAATAAACAAAGGGAGTGGCTGCATTAAAATCCGAAGATGGTGTTTTGGCGACATCTACTGGCAAATCAGTCTTCGTGCATATCTCATGGTGAAATAAAGTGGTTCACAGAGGACTGGACTTGCTATCTACATCCTGTCCTTTTTGTCAAATATCATTGGTCAATAAAAATAAAAAAGACATCCTTATAATGGTCACAAGAGCAAGTTTTAGGATGGCAAGTGCTACACAGAGAAATCCTGTCTCGAAAACAAAACAAAACAAAATCCCAGGAAATCAGCATGGGGGCACAGCCACAATTATGTCTGGAGTGAGTCAGAGTAACAGGACTGATGCTTTATTTATTTATGTTTTAATTTAAATACATGGTGTAACCCTGTACTCCTCTTCCAAGATAGATGAGGCCATCTTCTGGACTCAGCCCACACCTGGCTAGCATGTGGTGTGCCCACCAATACAAACAGACAAAACACTCATGGACATAAAATAATAAAGTGAGGAGAGAGAGGGGGAGGGAGAGGAAGCATGGATGGGGCTCACACCTAAGTTTCAACCAACTTACAAAAACATTCCTTGGGCAGGAAACCCAGGAATCCTTTTTATTCAACCAGAGTCACAAAAATGTCAGCATCAGGCAGCCAATCAGAATTACCTCATTTGCATGGAATGAGTTGCTTGATGGGAAATAGTACGCAAAGTTGCTCACCATAGCTGAAACAGAACTCCTTCTACATGGATTATTAAAGAACAGCAGACATTACAAACTAATTTTGTCAAATTTTCTGTGTTATGAAACTCTTAGCAATACCTTTGTTTAGAGTTTATGTAATTTCCTTGTCATTTTATGTTTTCTGTCTTTTTTTTCTTTTTCTTAAAAATGAGATGCTTTTTCTTCAAATGCTTTGGAGCTCTTAGAGTCTTTGTTGGCCAGGCAATGACTCAGTGAGACAACACCCTCACAGGTGCTGTGGAGATTTAAAGTTACCACCCTTTGGCTACTTGTCAGTAGTAGAATTCTTTGCGTTCCCAGATATTGAGTGAGGGTCATGTGTTTTATACCTAAACCTTGTTTACTTTGAGTTGGGTGTACTTTTTGTATCCTTGCATGTCCTCTCTCGACGTATGCACCACCATCACCTGGATATATTAAAATAAATAAATGAGATTCATTTAACTTACATTTATGTGAATTGGTGTTAAGGTGTCCCTGTATCTGGAGTTAATGACAGTTGTGACTGCCATGCCATGTCGGTAGTGGGATTTGAACCCGGGTAGTCCATAGGAGTAACCAGTGCTGTTAATCACTAAGCCAGGTGTTTAGATTTTTATAGTGAAATTTTCATCACTTTTGTTCTTATTTTCATGGTTGCTTGTGTTTCTAAGTTTGCCATGAATGTTCTCTTGGATTGAAAAAGTTTAGTTTTACACTCTGCACACAGAAAATATGCAAAGTATAATATTTGCAATGACATGTTCATCTTGATTACTGATTACTGAAAATTTATTTCCGAACAAGTTTCTTTTTTAAGATTTATTTATTTATTATGTATACAGTGCAGTGTTCCATGTGCATGTACAGCTGTGGGCCAGAAGAGGGGACCAGATCTCATTACAGATGGTTGTGAGCCACCATGTGGTTGCTGGGAATTGAACTCAGGACCTATGGAAGAGCAGCCAGTGATCTTAATCTGTGAGCCATCTCTCCAACCATCCCCCTCCCCCGAACAAGTTTCTTTTGTGTATATTTAGCCTGGAGCTATTTACATAGACCAGTATGTTCTCCCTGATATCTGCCTGCCTCTGTCCTCCTCTTGGAGTTCTCCAAATAATAGTGGGCACCACCATAGCAGGCAGCTTCTTCTTGGTATCCTATAACCACAAATAATCATGTTCCTAATAGCTCATTATAAAATATACCATTTGTTTGTGGGGCTCAGGATAATGACTGAATTTTTAGCATACATCTGACATGGCTTATAAAGAAAGAACAGCTGGGTATTTGGAGAACAGTGTCCCATTGGACTAGACAGATGACACTGGCTTGAGTTTCCCAATGATATTCAGTAACCTCAATATCCTACCATTATCATTGGTGAGAAAGACTTTAGACTTTTGTCACATAGAAGGGTGAGCATGAATCTCAATAGAGAGCAAGTGTGCCCTGCCATTATTACTAAGGCTGGGAAACATAGGGACTAAGGCAAATGTGGGAAAGACATTGATCACGTGCACTAAATTATTACTTCCAGAAGGTGGCACCCTACACCTGATATGCATGTCCTCATTTCTGCGGGGCAAGGACATGACGAACTTTGGCCAGAAGAGGGCGCAGCAACACACTTCTGTTTCCTTGCATGTATTTTGATCATAATCTCCCACTCCCCCAACCAATAGCATAGGAAAACTCAATAATATTGGTCTAAAAGAAAAAAAAATAGGGAAACATATTCAAAATGTCTTGTAGTGATATTTTGAAATACTCATAGATCAATTCCTTAGTCAGCAAATGAGAACAAATTGAGACACACAGCCAGACACTTGGAACACTCATTCCTAAAAAATGGAATATCACCATGAAATCCATGCCCTCAGAACTCAGGGATCCCCACAGGAGAGGAGTTAGAAAATAGTTTATGAGGCTGAGGGAATATTAGACACACACACACACACACACACACACACACACACACACACACACACACACACGCCTTGGCCCTCTAAAGAAACATGAGCTCTGCAACATTGCCACTGTGTCTCTGTTGAGGGCTGTAGCGCCCGCACTACAATCTGTTCCATGAATCCGGCGAAGGCCTAGAGATTGAAATAAAGACAAGACAGCGGGTCATTCCTTCAATTCCAAAGTCGGTACACCAAATGCCGAATGCCGTTTATTGAGGGGGAAGAACGGGCTTAAATACCAGCTTATAGCACAGTGAAAAATTACAGGAATTTTTTGGCTTAGCCCCTCCCTGTGTTGTTTGTCTTAACCTGGCACAGGACTGACTGACTGACTGCACATACAGAGGGAGTCAGCTGGCTTTTCTTTGAAGACAGTACTGTATATAATTTTCTTCATAAAGAAACTACACAGGACGGACAATGTAGCAAATTAGGATTGCATAATATTTCCTTTTTTGGTTTTGTTGGTTTTTTTTTGTTGTTTTGTTTTGTTTTTTTGGTTTGTCTTGCTTTGTTTGTTTGTTTTCTTTCCTTGGCCTTTTGGGCCCATCCTGTAATTTTAGCAAGATTTGGGTAAAGTTAAAAATTGACAATTTCAAGGGGTTTAGCTCTCATTTACAGAACAGCTGTAATTGAAGAATTGGGGCTCCCTCCCTCCCCCCACACAAATGAAATTTGCAATTCAATTACATGTACGGTAAATTAAAGCCAGGCATGGAGGTGCACACCCCTCTTACCATCACTAGGGATTCAGAGTCTGGTAATTAGATCCTAGCATTCAGGAGGAATAGCCATGCTTACAGGATAGAAGGAACAAACTAAGAAGCAAAGGAATACAGTGGTGGTAGTGGTGTCTGTCTTATAGGGGAAGGGTTTCGTTGGATGAAAAGGAAAGCCTCTTCCTCACTTTGCCTGCTTCACCTTTCATGGACTCTTCCTGCCTCCTGCTTCCCAGACAGCCCTTTTTTCCTTTTGATTTCCCAAGCAATGTTGAGCCGGCTGTCAGAAACACACAGTGAACTGTCTCTGAGAGCCCAGAAGACTTGGTTGGGCAAGGGGGCTTAGGGCTTAGAGCCCGTGAGACAGTGCTTGGTTGTTCTGGAAGAGGGCTCTGGTTTCCTCTGCTCACCATGCCACCCAGCAGAGATTTGGATTCTTAGACTCCCCAAGTCCAATCCCACAGTGATGGTGCCATTGGGCCATCATCAATGATGAGGAGGGCACCATCCATTGTTACCATACGTTAATACTCTAGCTTTTATTTGATAGACACATATTCACTCCAATACCTGATGTCTGTACAGCTTTGATCATGATGTTATGTTGGATTTTTTAAAAATGTTTTGTTTTTCAAGACAGGGTTTCTCTGTGTATCCTTGTCTGTCCTGGAACTCACTGTATAATTCAGGCTGGACCTCAAACTCACATACATCTCCCTGATACAGCATCCTGAGTGCTGACATTAAAAGCATGTGTCACCATCAACCAGTAATTTTACCTTTAAATCTCTGTGTGTGTGTGTCTGTGTGTGAATATATATATATATATATATATATATATATATATATATATATACTTATTTTTCTGTTATATCTACCCATACCGAGAATCCAAATCCTCTGGACTCACTACACAATCAAAGTTAAAATAACTAACCTACCATTAATAAAGAAAACATCCAAAAAAATAAATAAATAAAAGCAAAAGGAACCTGGCCTGGCCATGGGATGAAGCTTCATGTGTTGTGTTAGAAAGCTGAGCTAGTCAAGGAGTGTGTGGCATACACAGAACAAAGCAAGTTCTGGAGGTGGTTGGCACTTGGATTAGCTTGAGAAGAAGCCTCGATACTGGTTGCAAAGTGAGTCTGTATGTCTGTCTTCCTTCCTTCCTTCCTTCCTTCCTTCCTTCCTTCCTTCCTTCCTTCTTTTCTTTCTTTCTCTGTTCTCCCCCCCTTTTTCAATAGATAAAATGAAAGGGACATGAATGGCACAGGGCTTCCATGACTAGAACCACAGGCATACAGGGTTTGGATGCCACCTGCTCACACTCCATGCTGCAGTATTATACAGGTGCCCACTGTCCCACCAGTGCCCACACAAGCACACACGCAGGCACGCACCCACTTAGGCACAGGAAAATGATTAAAGAATCAGACCCAAAGAAGTAGAATTTCTCAATTTTCCAGAAGCCACGTGGTGGGATGCAGTGCCTTCTTCTGGTGAAAAGTCATACTTGCAGTTAAGCACTCATTCATAAAATAAATACATGAGGTTTTTTTTTTTTTTCTTCCTTGCTTGTCGTTGTTGTGGTTGTTGTTTCATACTTTCTATCTTTTTTTTTTTCAGGGGTTTGGTACCCAGGATGAGCTTCGTTTTTTATTTTTTATTTATTTTTTTATTTAATTTTATATAACAAAGTCCAATTAAATGAAAACAAACATTTATACACAATATTTGGGAATTTGGGCATCATTTTTTCCAAACTACTTCCTGCTGGTAAGGGGAGCTGTCATGGGGGATTCGAAGAAGAAAAAGCACAGAGACAACATGCAAATTAACATGCAAATTAACAAAATCAGAAATGAAAAGGGGGACATAAGAACAGACACATAGGAAATCCAGACAATTTTCAGGTCATACTTTGAAAATCTATATTCCACAAAAACTGAAAATTCAAAGGAAATGGACAATTTTCTGAATAAATATCACCTACAAAAATTAAATCAAGAACAGACAAACAACTTAAATAGACCTATAACCCGCAATGAAAGAGAAGCAATCATCAAAAGCCTTCCAACCAAAAAAAAGTTCAGGGCCAGATGGAGTCAGCGCAGAATTCTACCAGACATTCAAGGAAGAACTAATACCACTACTCCTCAAACTGTTCCACAAGATAGAAACAGAAAGTTCATTGCCAAACTCTTTTTATGATGCCACAATAACTTTGGTACACAAACCTCGCAAAGACACAACTAAGAAAGAAAACTACAGACCAATATCCCTGATGAACATCGATGCAAAGATACTCAATAAAATACTGGCAAACCAAATTCAAGAATACATCAGAGAAATCATCCCAAAGCATATACCCAAAGCATTCACCTCCATGCAACAAAGACATCTGTTCAACTATGTTCATAGCAGCATTATTTGTAGTAGCAAGAACCTGGAAGCAACCTAGATGCCCCTCAATTGAAGAATGGTCAATGAAGAAGTGGCACATCTACACAATGGAATACTACTCTGCTGAAAAAAAAAATAATGATAACTTGAAATTTGCCGGCAGAACTACAACAACACAACAAAATTGCTTCAAGGTGGTGCCTAGGGATGCAGGTATAATGTCAATACTAAGGAGCAGACCATTCTTGGAATAAAAGTGCTAGCATCTTAATAGTGTTCATAGAACCCATGTTAGAAAATAAAAGACCCCTGCATTTGTCGTCTGACCTTCATATACAGACCTAGGACCATCCCTTCACTCATTTATAAGTAATTAAGTAAGTAATCAAGGGTCCCAGAACAGAAATGTTCTCTCCATTTTTCCATTCACGTTTGCAGATTCATGTGTAAAAATGGTCACAATCCACTTGTATCCTAGCGTTGAGGAGACAAAGACAGAAGGAACTCTGAGTTCCAGGTCAGCCAGGTCATGGATAGCTAAGAGCTGCACAAACTAAACCTCACCGAACAAATGAAAATAAACAAAGGGAGTGGCTGCATTAAAATCCGAAGATGGTGTTTTGGCGTCATCTACTGGCAAATCAGTCTTCGTGCATATCTCATGGTGAAATAAAGTGGTTCACAGAGGACTGGACTTGCTATCTACATCCTGTCCTTTTTGTCAAATATCATTGGTCAATAAAAATAAAAAAGACATCCTTATAATGGTCACAAGAGCAAGTTTTAGGATGGCAAGTGCTACACAGAGAAATCCTGTCTCGAAAACAAAACAAAACAAAATCCCAGGAAATCAGCATGGGGGCACAGCCACAATTATGTCTGGAGTGAGTCAGAGTAACAGGACTGATGCTTTATTTATTTATGTTTTAATTTAAATACATGGTGTAACCCTGTACTCCTCTTCCAAGATAGATGAGGCCATCTTCTGGACTCAGCCCACACCTGGCTAGCATGTGGTGTGCCCACCAATACAAACAGACAAAACACTCATGGACATAAAATAATAAAGTGAGGAGAGAGAGGGGAGGGAGAGGAAGCATGGATGGGGCTCACACCTAAGTTTCAACCAACTTACAAAAACATTCCTTGGGCAGGAAACCCAGGAATCCTTTTTATTCAACCAGAGTCACAAAAATGTCAGCATCAGGCAGCCAATCAGAATTACCTCATTTGCATGGAATGAGTTGCTTGATGGGAAATAGTACGCAAAGTTGCTCACCATAGCTGAAACAGAACTCCTTCTACATGGATTATTAAAGAACAGCAGACATCACAAACTAATTTTGTCAAATTTTCTGTGTTACGAAACTCTTAGCAATACCTTTGTTTAGAGTTTATGTAATTTCCTTGTCATTTTAAGTTTTCCGTTATTTTTTTTTCTTTTTCTTAAAAATGAGATGCTTTTTCTTCAAATGCTTTGGAGCTCTTAGAGTCTTTGTTGGCCAGGCAATGACTCAGTGAGACAACACCCTCACAGGTGCTGTGGAGATTTAAAGTTACCACCCTTTGGCTACTTGTCAGTAGTAGAATTCTTTGCGTTCCCAGATATTGAGTGAGGGTCATGTGTTTTATACCTAAACCTTGTTTACTTTGAGTTGGGTGTACTTTTTGTATCCTTGCATGTCCTCTCTCGACGTATGCACCACCATCACCTGGATATATTAAAATAAATAAATGAGATTCATTTAACTTACATTTATGTGAATTGGTGTTAAGGTGTCCCTGTATCTGGAGTTAATGACAGTTGTGACTGCCATGCCATGTCGGTAGTGGGATTTGAACCCGGGTAGTCCATAGGAGTAACCAGTGCTGTTAATCACTAAGCCAGGTGTTTAGATTTTTATAGTGAAATTTTCATCACTTTTGTTCTTATTTTCATGGTTGCTTGTGTTTCTAAGTTTGCCATGAATGTTCTCTTGGATTGAAAAAGTTTAGTTTTACACTCTGCACACAGAAAATATGCAAAGTATAATATTTGCAATGACATGTTCATCTTGATTACTGATTACTGAAAATTTATTTCCGAACAAGTTTCTTTTTTAAGATTTATTTATTTATTATGTATACAGTGCAGTGTTCCATGTGCATGTACAGCTGTGGGCCAGAAGAGGGGACCAGATCTCATTACAGATGGTTGTGAGCCACCATGTGGTTGCTGGGAATTGAACTCAGGACCTATGGAAGAGCAGCCAGTGATCTTAATCTGTGAGCCATCTCTCCAACCATCCCCCTTCCCCCGAACAAGTTTCTTTTGTGTATATTTAGCCTGGAGCTATTTACATAGACCAGTATGTTCTCCCTGATATCTGCCTGCCTCTGTCCTCCTCTTGGAGTTCTCCAAATAATAGTGGGCACCACCATAGCAGGCAGCTTCTTCTTGGTATCCTATAACCACAAATAATCATGTTCCTAATAGCTCATTATAAAATATACCATTTGTTTGTGGGGCTCAGGATAATGACTGAATTTTTAGCATACATCTGACATGGCTTATAAAGAAAGAACAGCTGGGTATTTGGAGAACAGTGTCCCATTGGACTAGACAGATGACACTGGCTTGAGTTTCCCAATGATATTCAGTAACCTCAATATCCTACCATTATCATTGGTGAGAAAGACTTTAGACTTTTGTCACATAGAAGGGTGAGCATGAATCTCAATAGAGAGCAAGTGTGCCCTGCCATTATTACTAAGGCTGGGAAACATAGGGACTAAGGCAAATGTGGGAAAGACATTGATCACGTGCACTAAATTATTACTTCCAGAAGGTGGCACCCTACACCTGATATGCATGTCCTCATTTCTGCGGGGCAAGGACATGACGAACTTTGGCCAGAAGAGGGCGTAGCAACACACTTCTGTTTCCTTGCATGTATTTTGATCATAATCTCCCACTCCCCCAACCAATAGCATAGGAAAACTCAATAATATTGGTCTAAAAGAAAAAAAAATAGGGGAAACATATTCAAAATGTCTTGTAGTGATATTTTGAAATACTCATAGATCAATTCCTTAGTCAGCAAATGAGAACAAATTGAGACACACAGCCAGACACTTGGAACACTCATTCCTAAAAAATGGAATATCACCATGAAATCCATGCCCTCAGAACTCAGGGATCCCCACAGGAGAGGGAGTTAGAAAATAGTTTATGAGGCTGAGGGAATATTAGACACACACACACACACACACACACACACACACACACACACACACGCCTTGGCCCTCTAAAGAAACATGAGCTCTGCAACATTGCCACTGTGTCTCTGTTGAGGGCTGTAGCGCCCGCACTACAATCTGTTCCATGAATCCGGCGAAGGCCTAGAGATTGAAATAAAGACAAGACAGCGGGTCATTCCTTCAATTCCAAAGTCGGTACACCAAATGCCGAATGCCGTTTATTGAGGGGGAAGAACGGGCTTAAATACCAGCTTATAGCACAGTGAAAAATTACAGGAATTTTTTGGCTTAGCCCCTCCCTGTGTTGTTTGTCTTAACCTGGCACAGGACTGACTGACTGACTGCACATACAGAGGGAGTCAGCTGGCTTTTCTTTGAAGACAGTACTGTATATAATTTTCTTCATAAAGAAACTACACAGGACGGACAATGTAGCAAATTAGGATTGCATAATATTTCCTTTTTTGGTTTTGTTGTTTTTTTTTTTTTTGTTTTGTTTTGTTTTTGTGGTTTGTCTTGCTTTGTTTGTTTGTTTTCTTTCCTTGGCCTTTTGGGCCCATCCTGTAATTTTAGCAAGATTTGGGTAAAGTTAAAAATTGACAATTTCAAGGGGTTTAGCTCTCATTTACAGAACAGCTGTAATTGAAGAATTGGGGCTCCCTCCCTCCCCCCCACACAAATGAAATTTGCAATTCAATTACATGTACGGTAAATTAAAGCCAGGCATGGAGGTGCACACCCCTCTTACCATCACTAGGGATTCAGAGTCTGGTAATTAGATCCTAGCATTCAGGAGGAATAGCCATGCTTACAGGATAGAAGGAACAAACTAAGAAGCAAAGGAATACAGTGGTGGTAGTGGTGTCTGTCTTATAGGGGAAGGGTTTCGTTGGATGAAAAGGAAAGCCTCTTCCTCACTTTGCCTGCTTCACCTTTCATGGACTCTTCCTGCCTCCTGCTGCCCCAGACAGCCCTTTTTTCCTTTTGATTTCCCAAGCAATGTTGAGCCGGCTGTCAGAAACACACAGTGAACTGTCTCTGAGAGCCCAGAAGACTTGGTTGGGCAAGGGGGCTTAGGGCTTAGAGCCCGTGAGACAGTGCTTGGTTGTTCTGGAAGAGGGCTCTGGTTTCCTCTGCTCACCATGCCACCCAGCAGAGATTTGGATTCTTAGACTCCCAAGTCCAATCCCACAGTGATGGTGCCATTGGGCCATCATCAATGATGAGGGAGGGCACCATCCATTGTTACCATACGTTAATACTCTAGCTTTTATTTGATAGACACATATTCACTCCAATACCTGATGTCTGTACAGCTTTGATCATGATGTTATGTTGGATTTTTTTAAAAATGTTTTGTTTTTCAAGACAGGGTTTCTCTGTGTATCCTTGTCTGTCCTGGAACTCACTGTATAATTCAGGCTGGACCTCAAACTCACATACATCTCCCTGATACAGCATCCTGAGTGCTGACATTAAAAGCATGTGTCACCATCAACCAGTAATTTTACCTTTAAATCTCTGTGTGTGTGTGTCTGTGTGTGAATATATATATATATATATATATATATATATATATATATATATATACTTATTTTTCTGTTATATCTACCCATACCGAGAATCCAAATCCTCTGGACTCACTACACAATCAAAGTTAAAATAACTAACCTACCATTAATAAAGAAAACATCCAAAAAAATAAATAAATAAAAGCAAAAGGAACCTGGCCTGGCCATGGGATGAAGCTTCATGTGTTGTGTTAGAAAGCTGAGCTAGTCAAGGAGTGTGTGGCATACACAGAACAAAGCAAGTTCTGGAGGTGGTTGGCACTTGGATTAGCTTGAGAAGAAGCCTCGATACTGGTTGCAAAGTGAGTCTGTATGTCTGTCTTCCTTCCTTCCTTCCTTCCTTCCTTCCTTCCTTCCTTCCTTCTTTTCTTTCTTTCTCTGTTCTCCCCCCCCCTTTTTCAATAGATAAAATGAAAGGGACATGAATGGCACAGGGCTTCCATGACTAGAACCACAGGCATACAGGGTTTGGATGCCACCTGCTCACACTCCATGCTGCAGTATTATACAGGTGCCCACTGTCCCACCAGTGCCCACACAAGCACACACGCAGGCACGCACCCACTTAGGCACAGGAAAATGATTAAAGAATCAGACCCAAAGAAGTAGAATTTCTCAATTTTCCAGAAGCCACGTGGTGGGATGCAGTGCCTTCTTCTGGTGAAAAGTCATACTTGCAGTTAAGCACTCATTCATAAAATAAATACATGAGGTTTTTTTTTTTTCTCTCCCTTGCTTGTCGTTGTTGTGGTTGTTGTTTCATACTTTCTATCTTTTTTTTTTTTTTTCAGGGGTTTGGTACCCAGGATGAGCTTCGTTTTTTCTTTTTTATTTATTTTTTTTATTTAATTTTATATAACAAAGTCCAATTAAATGAAAACAAACATTTATACACAATATTTGGGAATTTGGGCATCATTTTTTCCAAACTACTTCCTGCTGGTAAGGGGAGCTGTCATGGGGGATTCGAAGAAGAAAAAGCACAGAGACAACATGCAAATTAACATGCAAATTAACAAAATCAGAAATGAAAAGGGGGACATAAGAACAGACACATAGGAAATCCAGACAATTTTCAGGTCATACTTTGAAAATCTATATTCCACAAAAACTGAAAATTCAAAGGAAATGGACAATTTTCTGAATAAATATCACCTACAAAAATTAAATCAAGAACAGACAAACAACTTAAATAGACCTATAACCCGCAATGAAAGAGAAGCAATCATCAAAAGCCTTCCAACCAAAAAAAGTTCAGGGCCAGATGGAGTCAGCGCAGAATTCTACCAGACATTCAAGGAAGAACTAATACCACTACTCCTCAAACTGTTCCACAAGATAGAAACAGAAAGTTCATTGCCAAACTCTTTTTATGATGCCACAATAACTTTGGTACACAAACCTCGCAAAGACACAACTAAGAAAGAAAACTACAGACCAATATCCCTGATGAACATCGATGCAAAGATACTCAATAAAATACTGGCAAACCAAATTCAAGAATACATCAGAGAAATCATCCCAAAGCATATACCCAAAGCATTCACCTCCATGCAACAAAGACATCTGTTCAACTATGTTCATAGCAGCATTATTTGTAGTAGCAAGAACCTGGAAGCAACCTAGATGCCCCTCAATTGAAGAATGGTCAATGAAGAAGTGGCACATCTACACAATGGAATACTACTCTGCTGAAAAAAAAATAATGATAACTTGAAATTTGCCGGCAGAACTACAACAACACAACAAAATTGCTTCAAGGTGGTGCCTAGGGATGCAGGTATAATGTCAATACTAAGGAGCAGACCATTCTTGGAATAAAAGTGCTAGCATCTTAATAGTGTTCATAGAACCCATGTTAGAAAATAAAAGACCCCTGCATTTGTCGTCTGACCTTCATATACAGACCTAGGACCATCCCTTCACTCATTTATAAGTAATTAAGTAAGTAATCAAGGGTCCCAGAACAGAAATGTTCTCTCCATTTTTCCATTCACGTTTGCAGATTCATGTGTAAAAATGGTCACAATCCACTTGTATCCTAGCGTTGAGGAGACAAAGACAGAAGGAACTCTGAGTTCAAGGTCAGCCAGGTCATGGATAGCTAAGAGCTGCACAAACTAAACCTCACCGAACAAATGAAAATAAACAAAGGGAGTGGCTGCATTAAAATCCGAAGATGGTGTTTTGGCGACATCTACTGGCAAATCAGTCTTCGTGCATATCTCATGGTGAAATAAAGTGGTTCACAGAGGACTGGACTTGCTATCTACATCCTGTCCTTTTTGTCAAATATCATTGGTCAATAAAAATAAAAAAGACATCCTTATAATGGTCACAAGAGCAAGTTTTAGGATGGCAAGTGCTACACAGAGAAATCCTGTCTCGAAAACAAAACAAAACAAAATCCCAGGAAATCAGCATGGGGGCACAGCCACAATTATGTCTGGAGTGAGTCAGAGTAACAGGACTGATGCTTTATTTATTTATGTTTTAATTTAAATACATGGTGTAACCCTGTACTCCTCTTCCAAGATAGATGAGGCCATCTTCTGGACTCAGCCCACACCTGGCTAGCATGTGGTGTGCCCACCAATACAAACAGACAAAACACTCATGGACATAAAATAATAAAGTGAGGAGAGAGAGGGGGAGGGAGAGGAAGCATGGATGGGGCTCACACCTAAGTTTCAACCAACTTACAAAAACATTCCTTGGGCAGGAAACCCAGGAATCCTTTTTATTCAACCAGAGTCACAAAAATGTCAGCATCAGGCAGCCAATCAGAATTACCTCATTTGCATGGAATGAGTTGCTTGATGGGAAATAGTACGCAAAGTTGCTCACCATAGCTGAAACAGAACTCCTTCTACATGGATTATTAAAGAACAGCAGACATTACAAACTAATTTTGTCAAATTTTCTGTGTTATGAAACTCTTAGCAATACCTTTGTTTAGAGTTTATGTAATTTCCTTGTCATTTTATGTTTTCTGTTTTTTTTTCTTTTTCTTAAAAATGAGATGCTTTTTCTTCAAATGCTTTGGAGCTCTTAGAGTCTTTGTTGGCCAGGCAATGACTCAGTGAGACAACACCCTCACAGGTGCTGTGGAGATTTAAAGTTACCACCCTTTGGCTACTTGTCAGTAGTAGAATTCTTTGCGTTCCCAGATATTGAGTGAGGGTCATGTGTTTTATACCTAAACCTTGTTTACTTTGAGTTGGGTGTACTTTTTGTATCCTTGCATGTCCTCTCTCGACGTATGCACCACCATCACCTGGATATATTAAAATAAATAAATGAGATTCATTTAACTTACATTTATGTGAATTGGTGTTAAGGTGTCCCTGTATCTGGAGTTAATGACAGTTGTGACTGCCATGCCATGTCGGTAGTGGGATTTGAACCCGGGTAGTCCATAGGAGTAACCAGTGCTGTTAATCACTAAGCCAGGTGTTTAGATTTTTATAGTGAAATTTTCATCACTTTTGTTCTTATTTTCATGGTTGCTTGTGTTTCTAAGTTTGCCATGAATGTTCTCTTGGATTGAAAAAGTTTAGTTTTACACTCTGCACACAGAAAATATGCAAAGTATAATATTTGCAATGACATGTTCATCTTGATTACTGATTACTGAAAATTTATTTCCGAACAAGTTTCTTTTTTAAGATTTATTTATTTATTATGTATACAGTGCAGTGTTCCATGTGCATGTACAGCTGTGGGCCAGAAGAGGGGACCAGATCTCATTACAGATGGTTGTGAGCCACCATGTGGTTGCTGGGAATTGAACTCAGGACCTATGGAAGAGCAGCCAGTGATCTTAATCTGTGAGCCATCTCTCCAACCATCCCCCTCCCCCGAACAAGTTTCTTTTGTGTATATTTAGCCTGGAGCTATTTACATAGACCAGTATGTTCTCCCTGATATCTGCCTGCCTCTGTCCTCCTCTTGGAGTTCTCCAAATAATAGTGGGCACCACCATAGCAGGCAGCTTCTTCTTGGTATCCTATAACCACAAATAATCATGTTCCTAATAGCTCATTATAAAATATACCATTTGTTTGTGGGGCTCAGGATAATGACTGAATTTTTAGCATACATCTGACATGGCTTATAAAGAAAGAACAGCTGGGTATTTGGAGAACAGTGTCCCATTGGACTAGACAGATGACACTGGCTTGAGTTTCCCAATGATATTCAGTAACCTCAATATCCTACCATTATCATTGGTGAGAAAGACTTTAGACTTTTGTCACATAGAAGGGTGAGCATGAATCTCAATAGAGAGCAAGTGTGCCCTGCCATTATTACTAAGCCTGGGAAACATAGGGACTAAGGCAAATGTGGGAAAGACATTGATCACGTGCACTAAATTATTACTTCCAGAAGGTGGCACCCTACACCTGATATGCATGTCCTCATTTCTGCGGGGCAAGGACATGACGAACTTTGGCCAGAAGAGGGCGTAGCAACACACTTCTGTTTCCTTGCATGTATTTTGATCATAATCTCCCACTCCCCCAACCAATAGCATAGGAAAACTCAATAATATTGGTCTAAAAGAAAAAAAAATAGGAAACATATTCAAAATGTCTTGTAGTGATATTTTGAAATACTCATAGATCAATTCCTTAGTCAGCAAATGAGAACAAATTGAGACACACAGCCAGACACTTGGAACACTCATTCCTAAAAAATGGAATATCACCATGAAATCCATGCCCTCAGAACTCAGGGATCCCCACAGGAGAGGAGTTAGAAAATAGTTTATGAGGCTGAGGGAATATTAGACACACACACACACACACACACACACACACACACACACACACACACGCCTTGGCCCTCTAAAGAAACATGAGCTCTGCAACATTGCCACTGTGTCTCTGTTGAGGGCTGTAGCGCCCGCACTACAATCTGTTCCATGAATCCAGCGAAGGCCTAGAGATTGAAATAAAGACAAGACAGCGGGTCATTCCTTCAATTCCAAAGTCGGTACACCAAATGCCGAATGCCGTTTATTGAGGGGGAAGAAACGGGCTTAAATACCAGCTTATAGCACAGTGAAAAATTACAGGAATTTTTTGGCTTAGCCCCTCCCTGTGTTGTTTGTCTTAACCTGGCACAGGACTGACTGACTGACTGCACATACAGAGGGAGTCAGCTGGCTTTTCTTTGAAGACAGTACTGTATATAATTTTCTTCATAAAGAAACTACACAGGACGGACAATGTAGCAAATTAGGATTGCATAATATTTCCTTTTTTGGTTTTGTTGTTTTTTTTTTTTTGTTTTGTTTTGTTTTTGTGGTTTGTCTTGCTTTGTTTGTTTGTTTTCTTTCCTTGGCCTTTTGGGCCCATCCTGTAATTTTAGCAAGATTTGGGTAAAGTTAAAAATTGACAATTTCAAGGGGTTTAGCTCTCATTTACAGAACAGCTGTAATTGAAGAATTGGGGCTCCCTCCCTCCCCCCACACAAATGAAATTTGCAATTCAATTACATGTACGGTAAATTAAAGCCAGGCATGGAGGTGCACACCCCTCTTACCATCACTAGGGATTCAGAGTCTGGTAATTAGATCCTAGCATTCAGGAGGAATAGCCATGCTTACAGGATAGAAGGAACAAACTAAGAAGCAAAGGAATACAGTGGTGGTAGTGGTGTCTGTCTTATAGGGGAAGGGTTTCGTTGGATGAAAAGGAAAGCCTCTTCCTCACTTTGCCTGCTTCACCTTTCATGGACTCTTCCTGCCTCCTGCTTCCCAGACAGCCCTTTTTTCCTTTTGATTTCCCAAGCAATGTTGAGCCGGCTGTCAGAAACACACAGTGAACTGTCTCTGAGAGCCCAGAAGACTTGGTTGGGCAAGGGGGCTTAGGGCTTAGAGCCCGTGAGACAGTGCTTGGTTGTTCTGGAAGAGGGCTCTGGTTTCCTCTGCTCACCATGCCACCCAGCAGAGATTTGGATTCTTAGACTCCCAAGTCCAATCCCACAGTGATGGTGCCATTGGGCCATCATCAATGATGAGGGAGGGCACCATCCATTGTTACCATACGTTAATACTCTAGCTTTTATTTGATAGACACATATTCACTCCAATACCTGATGTCTGTACAGCTTTGATCATGATGTTATGTTGGATTTTTTTAAAAATGTTTTGTTTTTCAAGACAGGGTTTCTCTGTGTATCCTTGTCTGTCCTGGAACTCACTGTATAATTCAGGCTGGACCTCAAACTCACATACATCTCCCTGATACAGCATCCTGAGTGCTGACATTAAAAGCATGTGTCACCATCAACCAGTAATTTTACCTTTAAATCTCTGTGTGTGTGTGTCTGTGTGTGAATATATATATATATATATATATATATATATATATATATATATTTATTTTTCTGTTATATCTACCCATACCGAGAATCCAAATCCTCTGGACTCACTACACAATCAAAGTTAAAATAACTAACCTACCATTAATAAAGAAAACATCCAAAAAAATAAATAAATAAAAGCAAAAGGAACCTGGCCTGGCCATGGGATGAAGCTTCATGTGTTGTGTTAGAAAGCTGAGCTAGTCAAGGAGTGTGTGGCATACACAGAACAAAGCAAGTTCTGGAGGTGGTTGGCACTTGGATTAGCTTGAGAAGAAGCCTCGATACTGGTTGCAAAGTGAGTCTGTATGTCTGTCTTCCTTCCTTCCTTCCTTCCTTCCTTCCTTCCTTCCTTCTTTTCTTTCTTTCTCTGTTCTCCCCCCCTTTTTCAATAGATAAAATGAAAGGGACATGAATGGCACAGGGCTTCCATGACTAGAACCACAGGCATACAGGGTTTGGATGCCACCTGCTCACACTCCATGCTGCAGTATTATACAGGTGCCCACTGTCCCACCAGTGCCCACACAAGCACACACGCAGGCACGCACCCACTTAGGCACAGGAAAATGATTAAAGAATCAGACCCAAAGGGTAGAATTTCTCAATTTTCCAGAAGCCACGTGGTGGGATGCAGTGCCTTCTTCTGGTGAAAGTCATACTTGCAGTTAAGCACTCATTCATAAAATAAATACATGAGGTTTTTTTTTTTTTTTTTCTTCCTTGCTTGTCGTTGTTGTGGTTGTTGTTTCATACTTTCTATCTTTTTTTTTTTTCAGGGGTTTGGTACCCAGGATGAGCTTCGTTTTTTCTTTTTTATTTATTTTTTTATTTAATTTTATATAACAAAGTCCAATTAAATGAAAACAAACATTTATACACAATATTTGGGAATTTGGGCATCATTTTTTCCAAACTACTTCCTGCTGGTAAGGGGAGCTGTCATGGGGGATTCGAAGAAGAAAAAGCACAGAGACAACATGCAAATTAACATGCAAATTAACAAAATCAGAAATGAAAAGGGGGACATAAGAACAGACACATAGGAAATCCAGACAATTTTCAGGTCATACTTTGAAAATCTATATTCCACAAAAACTGAAAATTCAAAGGAAATGGACAATTTTCTGAATAAATATCACCTACAAAAATTAAATCAAGAACAGACAAACAACTTAAATAGACCTATAACCCGCAATGAAAGAGAAGCAATCATCAAAAGCCTTCCAACCAAAAAAAGTTCAGGGCCAGATGGAGTCAGCGCAGAATTCTACCAGACATTCAAGGAAGAACTAATACCACTACTCCTCAAACTGTTCCACAAGATAGAAACAGAAAGTTCATTGCCAAACTCTTTTTATGATGCCACAATAACTTTGGTACACAAACCTCGCAAAGACACAACTAAGAAAGAAAACTACAGACCAATATCCCTGATGAACATCGATGCAAAGATACTCAATAAAATACTGGCAAACCAAATTCAAGAATACATCAGAGAAATCATCCCAAAGCATATACCCAAAGCATTCACCTCCATGCAACAAAGACATCTGTTCAACTATGTTCATAGCAGCATTATTTGTAGTAGCAAGAACCTGGGAAGCAACCTAGATGCCCCTCAATTGAAGAATGGTCAATGAAGAAGTGGCACATCTACACAATGGAATACTACTCTGCTGAAAAAAAAATAATGATAACTTGAAATTTGCCGGCAGAACTACAACAACACAACAAAATTGCTTCAAGGTGGTGCCTAGGGATGCAGGTATAATGTCAATAATAAGGAGCAGACCATTCTTGGAATAAAAGTGCTAGCATCTTAATAGTGTTCATAGAACCCATGTTAGAAAATAAAAGACCCCTGCATTTGTCGTCTGACCTTCATATACAGACCTAGGACCATCCCTTCACTCATTTATAAGTAATTAAGTAAGTAATCAAGGGTCCCAGAACAGAAATGTTCTCTCCATTTTTCCATTCACGTTTGCAGATTCATGTGTAAAAATGGTCACAATCCACTTGTATCCTAGCGTTGAGGAGACAAAGACAGAAGGAACTCTGAGTTCCAAGGTCAGCCAGGTCATGGATAGCTAAGAGCTGCACAAACTAAACCTCACCGAACAAATGAAAATAAACAAAGGGAGTGGCTGCATTAAAATCCGAAGATGGTGTTTTGGCGACATCTACTGGCAAATCAGTCTTCGTGCATATCTCATGGTGAAATAAAGTGGTTCACAGAGGACTGGACTTGCTATCTACATCCTGTCCTTTTTGTCAAATATCATTGGTCAATAAAAATAAAAAAGACATCCTTATAATGGTCACAAGAGCAAGTTTTAGGATGGCAAGTGCTACACAGAGAAATCCTGTCTCGAAAACAAAACAAAACAAAATCCCAGGAAATCAGCATGGGGGCACAGCCACAATTATGTCTGGAGTGAGTCAGAGTAACAGGACTGATGCTTTATTTATTTATGTTTTAATTTAAATACATGGTGTAACCCTGTACTCCTCTTCCAAGATAGATGAGGCCATCTTCTGGACTCAGCCCACACCTGGCTAGCATGTGGTGTGCCCACCAATACAAACAGACAAAACACTCATGGACATAAAATAATAAAGTGAGGAGAGAGAGGGGGAGGGAGAGGAAGCATGGATGGGGCTCACACCTAAGTTTCAACCAACTTACAAAAACATTCCTTGGGCAGGAAACCCAGGAATCCTTTTTATTCAACCAGAGTCACAAAAATGTCAGCATCAGGCAGCCAATCAGAATTACCTCATTTGCATGGAATGAGTTGCTTGATGGGAAATAGTACGCAAAGTTGCTCACCATAGCTGAAACAGAACTCCTTCTACATGGATTATTAAAGAACAGCAGACATCACAAACTAATTTTGTCAAATTTTCTGTGTTATGAAACTCTTAGCAATACCTTTGTTTAGGTTTATGTAATTTCCTTGTCATTTTATGTTTTCCGTTTTTTTTTTTTTTTCTTAAAAATGAGATGCTTTTTCTTCAAATGCTTTGGAGCTCTTAGAGTCTTTGTTGGCCAGGCAATGACTCAGTGAGACAACACCCTCACAGGTGCTGTGGAGATTTAAAGTTACCACCCTTTGGCTACTTGTCAGTAGTAGAATTCTTTGCGTTCCCAGATATTGAGTGAGGGTCATGTGTTTTATACCTAAACCTTGTTTACTTTGAGTTGGGTGTACTTTTTGTATCCTTGCATGTCCTCTCTTGACGTATGCACCACCATCACCTGGATATATTAAAATAAATAAATGAGATTCATTTAACTTACATTTATGTGAATTGGTGTTAAAGGTGTCCCTGTATCTGGAGTTAATGACAGTTGTGACTGCCATGCCATGTCGGTAGTGGGATTTGAACCCGGGTAGTCCATAGGAGTAACCAGTGCTGTTAATCACTAAGCCAGGTGTTTAGATTTTTATAGTGAAATTTTCATCACTTTTGTTCTTATTTTCATGGTTGCTTGTGTTTCTAAGTTTGCCATGAATGTTCTCTTGGATTGAAAAAGTTTAGTTTTACACTCTGCACACAGAAAATATGCAAAGTATAATATTTGCAATGACATGTTCATCTTGATTACTGATTACTGAAAATTTATTTCCGAACAAGTTTCTTTTTTAAGATTTATTTATTTATTATGTATACAGTGCAGTGTTCCATGTGCATGTACAGCTGTGGGCCAGAAGAGGGGACCAGATCTCATTACAGATGGTTGTGAGCCACCATGTGGTTGCTGGGAATTGAACTCAGGACCTATGGAAGAGCAGCCAGTGATCTTAATCTGTGAGCCATCTCTCCAACCATCCCCCTCCCCCGAACAAGTTTCTTTTGTGTATATTTAGCCTGGAGCTATTTACATAGACCAGTATGTTCTCCCTGATATCTGCCTGCCTCTGTCCTCCTCTTGGAGTTCTCCAAATAATAGTGGGCACCACCATAGCAGGCAGCTTCTTCTTGGTATCCTATAACCACAAATAATCATGTTCCTAATAGCTCATTATAAAATATACCATTTGTTTGTGGGGCTCAGGATAATGACTGAATTTTTAGCATACATCTGACATGGCTTATAAAGAAAGAACAGCTGGGTATTTGGAGAACAGTGTCCCATTGGACTAGACAGATGACACTGGCTTGAGTTTCCCAATGATATTCAGTAACCTCAATATCCTACCATTATCATTGGTGAGAAAGACTTTAGACTTTTGTCACATAGAAGGGTGAGCATGAATCTCAATAGAGAGCAAGTGTGCCCTGCCATTATTACTAAGGCTGGGAAACATAGGGACTAAGGCAAATGTGGGAAAGACATTGATCACGTGCACTAAATTATTACTTCCAGAAGGTGGCACCCCTACACCTGATATGCATGTCCTCATTTCTGCGGGGCAAGGACATGACGAACTTTGGCCAGAAGAGGGCGCAGCAACACACTTCTGTTTCCTTGCATGTATTTTGATCATAATCTCCCACTCCCCCAACCAATAGCATAGGAAAACTCAATAATATTGGTCTAAAAGAAAAAAATAGGGAAACATATTCAATATGTCTTGTAGTGATATTTTGAAATACTCATAGATCAATTCCTTAGTCAGCAAATGAGAACAAATTGAGACACACAGCCAGACACTTGGAACACTCATTCCTAAAAATGGAATATCACCATGAAATCCATGCCCTCAGAACTCAGGGATCCCCACAGGAGAGGAGTTAGAAAATAGTTTATGAGGCTGAGGGAATATTAGACACACACACACACACACACACACACACACACACACACACACACACCGCCTTGGCCCTCTAAAGAAACATGAGCTCTGCAACATTGCCACTGTGTCTCTGTTGAGGGCTGTAGCGCCCGCACTACAATCTGTTCCATGAATCCGGCGAAGGCCTAGAGATTGAAATAAAGACAAGACAGCGGGTCATTCCTTCAATTCCAAAGTCGGTACACCAAATGCCGAATGCCGTTTATTGAGGGGGAAGAACGGGCTTAAATACCAGCTTATAGCACAGTGAAAAATTACAGGAATTTTTTGGCTTAGCCCCTCCCTGTGTTGTTTGTCTTAACCTGGCACAGGACTGACTGACTGACTGCACATACAGAGGGAGTCAGCTGGCTTTTCTTTGAAGACAGTACTGTATATAATTTTCTTCATAAAGAAACTACACAGGACGGACAATGTAGCAAATTAGGATTGCATAATATTTCCTTTTTGGTTTTTGTTTTTTTTTTTTTTGTTTTGTTTTGTTTTTTTTGTGGTTTGTCTTGCTTTGTTTGTTTGTTTTCTTTCCTTGGCCTTTTGGGCCCATCCTGTAATTTTAGCAAGATTTGGGTAAAGTTAAAAATTGACAATTTCAAGGGGTTTAGCTCTCATTTACAGAACAGCTGTAATTGAAGAATTGGGGCTCCCTCCCTCCCCCCCCCACACAAATGAAATTTGCAATTCAATTACATGTACGGTAAATTAAAGCCAGGCATGGAGGTGCACACCCCTCTTACCATCACTAGGGATTCAGAGTCTGGTAATTAGATCCTAGCATTCAGGAGGAATAGCCATGCTTACAGGATAGAAGGAACAAACTAAGAAGCAAAGGAATACAGTGGTGGTAGTGGTGTCTGTCTTATAGGGGAAGGGTTTCGTTGGATGAAAAGGAAAGCCTCTTCCTCACTTTGCCTGCTTCACCTTTCATGGACTCTTCCTGCCTCCTGCTGCCCAGACAGCCCTTTTTCCTTTTGATTTCCCAAGCAATGTTGGGCCGGCTGTCAGAAACACACAGTGAACTGTCTCTGAGAGCCCAGAAGACTTGGTTGGGCAAGGGGGGCTCAGGGCTTAGAGCCCGTGAGACAGTGCTAGCGTGTTCTGGAAGAGGGCTCTGGTTTCCTCTGCTCACCATGCCACCCAGCAGAGATTTGGATTCTTAGACTCCCAAGTCCAATCCCACAGTGATGGTGCCATTGGGCCATCATCAATGATGAGGAGGAGCACCATCCATTGTTACCATACGTTAATACCCTAGCTTTTATTTGATAGACACATATTCACTCCAATACCTGATGTCTGTACAGCTTTGATCATGATTTTATATTGGATTTTTTAAAAAATGTTTTGTTTTTCAAGACAGGGTTTCTCTGTGTATCCTTGTCTGTCCTGGAACTCACTGTATAATTCAGGCTGGACCTCAAACTCACATACATCTCCCTGATACAGCATCCTGAGTGCTGACATTAAAAGCATGTGTCACCAACAACCAGTAATTTTACCTTTAAATCTCTGTGTGTGTGTGTCTGTGTGTGAATATATATATATATATATATATATATATATATATTTATTTATTTTATTTATTTTTCTGTTATATCTACCCATACCGAGAATCCAAATCCTCTGGACTCACTACACAATCAAAGTTAAAATAACTAACCTACCATTAATAAAGAAAACAGCCAAAAAAATAAATAAATAAAAGCAAAAGGAACCTGGCCTGGCCATGGGATGAAGCTTCATGTGTTGTGTTAGAAAGCTGAGCTAGTCAAGGAGTGTGTGGCATACACAGAACAAAGCAAGTTCTGGACGTGGTTGGCACTTGGGTTAGCTTGAGAAGAAGCCTCGATACTGGTTGCAAAGTGACTCTGTATGTCTGTCTTCCTTCCTTCCTTCCTTCCTTCCTTCCTTCCTTCCCTTCCTTCTTTCTTTCTCTGTTCTCCCCCCCCCCTTTTTCAATAGATAAAATGAAAGGGACATGAATGGCACAGGGCTTCCATGAGTAGAACCACAGGCATACAGGGTTTGGATGCCACCTGCTCACACTCCATGCTGCAGTATTATACAGGTGCCCACTGTCCCACCAGTGCCCACACAAGCACACACGCAGGCACGCACCCACGTAGGCACAGGAAAATGATTAAAGAATCAGACCCAAAGAAGTAGAATTTCTCAATTTTCCAGAAGCCACGTGGTGGGATGCAGTGCCTTCTTCTGGTGAAAAGTCATACTTGCAGTTAAGCACTCATTCATAAACTAAATACATGAGGATTTTTTTTTTCTTCCTTGCTTGTCGTTGTTGTGGTTGTTGTTTCATACTTTCTATCTTTTTTTTTTCAGGGGTTTGGTACCCAGGATGAGCTTCGTTTTTTATTTTTTATTTATTTTTTTATTTAATTTTATATAACAAAGTCCAATTAAATGAAAACAAACATTTATACACAATATTTGGGTATTTGGGCATCATTTTTTCCAAACTACTTCCTGCTGGTAAGGGGAGCTGTCATGGGGGATTCGAAGAAGAAAAAGCACAGAGACAACATGCAAATTAACATGCAAATTAACAAAATCAGAAATGAAAAGGGGGGACATAAGAACAGACACATAGGAAATCCAGACAATTTTCAGGTCATACTTTGAAAATCTATATTCCACAAAAACTGAAAATTCAAAGGAAATGGACAATTTTCTGAATAAATATCACCTACAAAAATTAAATCAAGAACAGACAAACAACTTAAATAGACCTATAACCCGCAATGAAGGAAGCAATCATCAAAAGCCTTCCAACCAAAAAAAGTTCAGGGCCAGATGGAGTCAGTGCAGAATTCTACCAGACATTCAAGGAAGAACTAATACCACTACTCCTCAAACTGTTCCACAAGATAGAAACAGAAAGTTCATTGCCAAACTCTTTTTATGATGCCACAATAACTTTGGTACACAAACCTCGCAAAGACACAACTAAGAAAGAAAACTACAGACCAATATCCCTGATGAACATCGATGCAAAGATACTCAATAAAATACTGGCAAACCAAATTCAAGAATACGTCAGAGAAATCATCCCAAAGCCTATACCCAAAGCATTCACCTCCATGCAACAAAGACATCTGTTCAACTATGTTCATAGCAGCATTATTTGTAGTAGCAAGAACCTGGAAGCAACCTAGATGCCCCTCAATTGAAGAATGGTCAATGAAGAAGTGGCACATCTACACAATGGAATACTACTCTGCTGAAAAAAAAAATAATGATAACTTGGGATTTGCCGGCAGAACTACAACAACACAACAAAATTGCTTCAAGGTGGTGCCTAGGGATGCAGGTATGATGTCAATACTAAGGAGCAGACCATTCTTGGAATAAAAGTGCTAGCATCTTAATAGTGTTCATAGAACCCATGTTAGAAAATAAAAGACCCATGCATTTGTTGTCTGCCCTTCAAATACAGACGTAGGACCATCCCTTCACTCATTTATAAGTAATTAAGTAAGTAATCAAGGGTCCCAGAACAGAAATGTTCTCTCCATTTTTCCATTCACGTTTGCAGATTCATGTGTAAAAATGGTCACAATCCACTTGTATACTAGCGTTGAGGAGACAAAGACAGAAGGAACTCTGAGTTCCAGGTCAGCCAGGTCATGGATAGCTAAGAGCTGCACAAACTAAACCTCACCGAACAAATGAAAATAAACAAAGGGAGTGGCTGCATTAAAATCCGAAGATAGTGTTTTGGCGTCATCTACTGGCAAATCAGTCTTCGTGCATATCTCATGGTGAAATAAAGTGGTTCACAGAGGACTGGACTTGCTATCTACATCCTGTCCTTTTTGTCAAATATCATTGGTCAATAAAAATAAAAAAGACATCCTTATAATGGTCACAAGAGCAAGTTTTAGGATGGCGAGTGCTACACAGAGAAATCCTGTCTCGAAAACAAAACAAAACAAAAACCCAGGAAATCAGCATGGGGGCACAGCCACAATTATGTCTGGAGTGAGTCAGAGTAACAGGACTGATGCTTTATTTATTTATGTTTTAATTTGAATACATGGTGTAACCCTGTACTCCTCTTCCAAGATAGATGAGGCCATCTTCTGGACTCAGCCCACACCTGGCTAGCATGTGGTGTGCCCACCAATTCAAACAGACAAAACACTCATGGACATAAAATAATAAAGTGAGGAGAGAGAGGGGGAGGGAGAGGAAGCATGGATGGGGCTCACACCTAAGTTTCAACCAACTTACAAAAACATTCCTTGGGCATGAAACCCAGGAATCCTTTTTATTCAACCAGAGTCACAAAAATGTCAGCATCAGGCAGCCAATCAGAATTACCTCATTTGCATGGAATGAGTTGCTTGATGGGAAATAGTACACAAAGTTGCTCAACATAGCTGAAACAGAACTCCTTCTACATGGATTATTAAAGAACAGCAGACATTACAAACTAATTTTGTCAAATTTTCTGTTACGAAACCCTTAGCAATACCTTTGTTTAGAGTTTATGTAATTTCCTTGTCATTTTAAGTTTTCCGTTTTTTTTTCTTTTTCTTAAAAATGAGATGCTTTTTCTTCAAATGCTTTGGAGCTCTTAGAGTCTTTGTTGGCCAGGCAATGACTCAGTGAGACAACACCCTCACAGGTGCTGTGGAGATTTAAAGTTACCACCCTTTGGCTACTTGTCAGTAGTAGAATTCTTTGCGTTCCCAGATATTGAGTGAGGGTCATGTGTTTTATACCTAAACCTTGTTTACTTTGAGTTGGGTGTACTTTTTGTATCCTTGCATGTCCTCTCTCGATGTATGCACCACCATCACCTGGATATATTAAAATAAATAAATGAGATTCATTTAACTTACATTTATGTGAATTGGTGTTAAGGTGTCCCTGTATCTGGAGTTAATGACAGTTGTGACTGCCATGCCATGTCGGTATTGGGATTTGAACCTGGGTAGTCCATAGGAGTAAGCAGTGCTGTTAATCACTAAGCCAGGTGTTTAGATTTTTATAGTGAAATTTTCATCACTTTTGTTCTTATTTTCATGGTTGCTTGTGTTTCTAAGTTTGCCATGAATGTTCTCTTGGATTGAAAAAGTTTAGTTTTACACTCTGCACACAGAAAATATGCAAAGTATAATATTTGCAATGACATGTTCATCTTGATTACTGATTACTGAAAATTTATTTCCGAGACAAGTTTCTTTTTTAAGATTTATTTATTTATTATGTATACAGTGCAGTGTTCCATGTGCATGTACAGCTGTGGGCCAGAAGAGGGGACCAGATCTCATTACAGATGGTTGTGAGCCACCATGTGGTTGCTGGGAATTGAACTCAGGACCTATGGAAGAGCAGCCAGTGATCTTAACCTGTGAGCCATCTCTCCAACCATCCCCTCCCCCTGAACAAGTTTCTTTTGTGTATATTTAGCCTGGAGCTATTTACATAAACCAGTATGTTCTCCCTGATATCTGCTTGCCTCTGTCCTCCTCTTGGAGTTCTCCAAATAATAGTGGGCACCACCATGCAGGCAGCTTCTTCTTGGTATCCTATAACCACAAATAATCATGTTCCTAATAGATCATTATAAAATATACCATTTGTTTGTGGGGCTCAGGATAATGACTGAATTTTTAGCATACATCTGACATGGCTTATAAAGGAAGAACAGCTGGGTATTTGGAGAACAGTGTCCCATTGGACTAGACAGATGACACTGGCTTGAGTTTCCCAATGATATTCAGTAACCTCAATATCCTACCATTATCATTGGTGAGAAAGACTTTAGACTTTTGTCACATAGAAGGGTGAGCATGAATCTCAATAGAGAGCAAGTGTGCCCTGCCATTATTACTAAGGCTGGGAAACATAGGGACTAAGGCAAATGTGGGAAAGACATTGATCAGGTGCACTAAATTATTACTTCAAGAAGGTGGCACCCTACACCTGATATGCATGTCCTCATTTCTGTGGGGCAAGGACATGACGAACTTTGGCCAGAAGAGGGCACAGCAACACACTTCTGTTTCCTTGCATGTATTTTAATCATAATCTCCCACTCCCCCAACCAATAGCATAGGAAAACTCAATAATATTGGTCAAAAAAAAAAAAAATAGAGAAACATATTCAAAATGTCTTGTAGTGATATTTTAAAATACTCATAGATCAATTCCTTAGTCAGCAAATGAGAACAAATAGAGACACACAGCCAGACACTTGGAACACTCATTCCAAAAAAATGGAATATCACCATGAAATCCATGCCCTCAGAACTCAGGGAACCCCACAGGAGAGGAGTTAGAAAATAGTTTATGAGGCTGAGGGAATATTAGACACACACACACACACACACACACACATGCCTTGGCCCTCTAAAGAAACATGAGCTCTGCAACATTGCCACTGTGTCTCTGTTGAGGGCTGTAGCACCCACACTACAATCTGTTCCATGAATCCGGCGAAGGCCTAGAGATTGAAATAAAAGACAAGACAGCGGGTCATTCCTTCAATTCCAAAGTCGGTACACCAAATGCCGAATGCCGTTTATTGAGGGGAAAGAAGCAGGCTTAAATACCAGCTTATAGCACAGTGAAAAATTACAGGAATTTTTTGGCTTAGCCCCTCCCTGTGTTGTTTGTCTTAACCTGGCACAGGACTGACTGACTGACTGCACATACAGAGGAGTCAGCTGGCTTGTCTTTGAAGACAGTACTGTATATAATTTTCTTCATAAAGAAAAATTGAATCCAAAACAACAGGACGGACAAAGTAGCAAATTAGGATTGCATAATATTTCTTTTTTTGGTTTTGTTTTTTTTTGTTTTGGTTTTGTTTTGTTTTTGTGGTTTGTCTTGCTTTGTTTGTTTGTTTTTCTTTCCTTGGCCTTTTTGGCCCATCCTGTAATTTTAGCAAGATTTGGGTAAAGTTAAAAATTGACAATTTCAAGGGGTTTAACTCTCATTTACAGAACAGCTGTAGTTGAAGAATTGAGGCTCCCTCCCTCCCCCCCACACAAATGAAATTTGCAATTCAATTACATGTACGGTGAATTAAAGCCAGGCATGGAGGGGTGCACACCCCTCTTACCATCACTAGGGATTCAGAGTCTAGTAATTAGATCCTAGCATTCAGGAGGAATAGCCATGCTTACAGGATAGAAGGAACAAACTAAGAAGCAAAGGAATACAGTGGTGGTAGTGGTGTCTGTCTTATGGGGAAGGGTTTCGTTGGATGAAAAGGAGAAGCCTCTTCCTCACTTTGCCTACTTCACCTTTCATGGACTCTTCCTGCCTCCTGCTGCCCAGACAGCCCTTTTTCCTTTTGATTTCCCAAGCAATGTTGGGCCGGCTGTCAGAAACACACAGTGAACTGTCTCTGAGACCCAGAAGGCTTGGTTGGGCAAGGGGGCTAGGGCTTAGAGCCCGTGAGACAGTGCTTGGTTGTTCTGGAAGAGGGGCTCTGGTTTCCTCTGCTCACCATGCCACCCAGCAGAGATTTGGATTCTTAGGCTCCCAAGTCCAATCCCACAGTGATGGTGCCATTGGGCCATCATCAATGATGAGGAGGGCACCATCCATTGTTACTATACGTTAATACTCTAGCTTTTATTTGATAGACACATATTCACTCCAATACCTGATGTCTGTACAGCTTTGATCATGATTTTATTTGGATTTTTAAAAATGTTTTGTTTTTTCAAGACAGGGTTTCTCTGTGTATCCTTGTCTGTCCTGGAACTCACTCTATAATTCAGGCTGGACCTCAAACTCACATACATCTCCCTGATACAGCATCCTGAGTGCTGACATTAAAAGCATGTGTCACCATCAACCAGTAATTTTACCTTTAAATCTCTGTGTGTGTGTGTCTGTGTGTGAATAGATATATATATATATATATATATATATATATACTTATTTTACCCTATTATATCTACCCATACCGAGAATCCAAATCCTCTGGACTCACTACACAATCAAAGTTAAAATAACTAACCTACCATTAATAAAGAAAACAGCCAAAAAAATAAATAAATAAAAGCAAAGGGAACCTGGCCTGGCCGTGGGATGAAGCTTCATATGTTGTGTTAGAAAGCTAAGCTAGTCAAGGAGTGTGTGGCATACACAGAACAAAGCATGTTCTGGAGGTGGTTGGCACTTGGATTAGCTTGAGAAGAAGCCTCGATACTGGTTGCAAAGTGAGTCTGTATGTCTGTCTTCCTTCCTTCCTTCCTTCCTTCCTTCTTTTCTTTCTTTCTCTGTTCTCCCCCCCCCCTTTCAATAGATAAAATGAAAGGGACATGAATGGCACAGGGCTTACATGACTAGAACCACAGGCATACAGGGTTTGGATGCCACCTGCTCACACTCCATGCTGCAGTATTATACAGGTGCCCACTGTCCCACCAGTGCCAACCCAAGCACACACGCAGGCACGCACCCACTTAGGCACAGGAAAATGGTTAAAGAATCAGACCCAAAAAGTAGAATTTCTCAATTTTCCAGAAGCCACGTGGTGGGATGCAGTGCCTTCTTCTGGTGAAAGTCATACTTGCAGTTAAGCACTCATTCATAAAATAAATACAGGAGGTTTTTTTTTTTTTTTTTTTTCTTCCTTGCTTGTCGTTGTTGTGGTTGTGTTTCATACTTTCTATGTTTTTTTCGGGGTTTGGTACCCGGGATGGGCTTTGTTTTTATTTTTTATTTATTTTTTTATTTAGTTTTATATATCAAAGTCCAATTAAGTGAAAACAAACATTTATACACAATATTTGGGAATTTGGGCATCATTTTTTCCAAACTACTTCCTGCTAGTAAGGGGAGCTGTCATGGGGGATTCGAAGAAGAAAAGCACAGAGACAACATGCAAATTAACATGCAAATTAACAAAATCAGAAATGAAAAGGGGGACATAAGAACAGACACATAGGAAATCCAGACAATTTTCAGGTCATACTTTGAAAATCTATATTCCACAAAAACTGAAAATTCAAAGGAAATGGAAAATTTTCTCAATAAATATCACCTACAAAAATTAAATCAAGAACAGACAAACAACTTAAATGGACATATAACCCGCAATGAAGGAGAAAAAATCATCAAAAGCCTTCCAACCAAAATAAGTTCAGGGCCAGATGGAGTCAGCGCAGAATTCTACCAGACATTCAAGGAAGAACTAATACCACTACTCCTCAAACTGTTTCACAAGATAGAAACAGAAAGTTCATTGCCAAACTCTTTTTATGATGCCACAATAACTTTGGTACACAAACCTCGCAAAGACACAACTAAGAAAGAAAACTACAGACCAATATCCCTGATGAACATCGATGCAAAGATACTCAATAAAATACTGGCAAACCAAATTCAAGAATACATCAGAGAAATCATCCCAAAGCATATACCCAAAGCATTCACCTCCATGCAACAAAGACATATGTTCAACTATGTTCATAGCAGCATTATTTGTAGTAGCAAGAACCTGGAAGCAACCTAGATGCCCCTCAATTGAAGAATGGTCAATGAAGAAGTGGCACATCTACACAATGGAATACTACTCTGCTGAAAAAAAAAAAAAAATGATAACTTGAAATTTGCAGGCAGAACTACAACAACACAACAAAATTGCTTCAAGGTGGTCCCTAGGGATGCAGGTATAAAGTCAATACTAAGGAGCAGACCATTCTTGGAATAAAAGTGCTAGCATCTTAATAGTGTTCATAGGACCCATGTTAGAAAATAAAAGACCCCTGCATTTGTCGTCTGACCTTCATATACAGACCTAGGACCATCCCTTCACTCATTTATAAGTAATTAAGTAATTAATCAAGGGTCCCAGAACAGAAATATTCTCTCCATTTTTCCATTCACGTTTGCAGATTCATGTGTAAAAATGATTACAATCCACTTGTATACTAGCGTTGAGGAGACAAAGACAGAAGGAACTCTGAGTTCCAGGTCAGCCAGGTCATGGATAGCTAAGAGCTGCACAAACTAAACCTCACTGAACAAATGAAAATAAACAAAGGGTGGCTGCATTAAAATCCGAAGATGGTGTTTTGGCGTCATCTACTGGCAAATCAGTCTTCGTGCATATCTCATGGTGAAATAAAGTGGTTCACAGAGGACTGGACTTGCTATCTACATCCTGTCCTTTTTGTCAAATATCATTGGTCAATAAAAATAAAAAAGACATCCTTATAATGGTCACAAGAGCAAGTTTTAGGATGGCAAGTGCTACACAGAGAAATCCTATCTCGAAAACAAAACAAAACAAAATCCCAGGAAATCAGCATGGGGGGGCACAGCCACAATTATGTCTGGAGTGAGTCAGAGTAACAGGACTGATGCTTTATTTATTTTGTTTTAATTTAAATACATGGTGTAACCCTGTTCCTCTTCCAAGATAGATGAGGCCATCTTCTGGACTCAGCCCACAACTGGCTAGCATGAGGTGTGCCCACCAATACAAACAGACAAAACACTCATGGACATAAAATAATAAAGTGAGGAGAGAGGTGGAGGGAGAGGAAGCATGGATGGGGCTCACACCAAAGTTTCAACCAACTTACAAAAACATTCCTTGGGCAGAAACCCAGGGATCCTTTTTATTCAACCAGAGTCACAAAAATGTCAGCATCAGGCAGCCAATCAGAATTACCTCATTTGCATGGAATGGGTTGCTTGATGGGAAATAGTACGCAAAGTTGCTCACCATAGCTGAAACAGAACTCCTTCTACATGGGTTATTAAAGAACAGCAGACATTACAAACTAATTTTGTCAAATTTTCTGTGTTATGAAACTCTTAGCAATACCTTTGTTTAGAGTTTATGTAATTTCCTTGTCATTTTATGTTTTCCGTTTTTTTTTTTTTTTTTTCTTAAAAATGAGATGCTTTTTCTTCAAATGCTTTGGAGCTCTTAAAGTCTTTGTTGGCCAGCCAATGACTCAGAGAGACAACACCATCACAGGTGCTGTGGAGATTTAAGTTACCACCCTTTGGCTACTTGTCAGTAGTAGAATTCTTTGCGTTCCCTGATATTGAGTGAGGGTCATGTGTTTTATACCTAAACCTTGTTTACTTTGAGTTGGGTGAACTTTTTGTATCCTTGCATGTCCTCTCTCTGACGTATGCACCACCATCACCTGGATATATTAAAATAAATACATGAGATTCATTTAACTTACATTTATGTGAATTGGTGTTAAGGTGTCCCTGTATCTGGAGTTAATGACAGTTGTGACTGCCATGCCATGTCGGTAGTGGGATTTGAACCCAGGTAGTCCATAGGAGTAAGCAGTGCTGTTAATCCCTAAGCCAGGTGTTTAGATTTTTATAGTGAAATTTTCATCACTTTTGTTCTTAATTTCATGGTTGCTAGTGTTTCTAAGTTTGCCATGAATGTTCTCTTGGATTGAAAAAGTTTAGTTTTACACTCTGCACACAGAAAATATGCAAAGTATAATATTTGCAATGACATGTTCATCTTGATTACTGATTACTGAAAATTTATTTCCGAACAAGTTTCTTTTTTAAGATTTATTTATTTATTATGTATACAGTGCAGTGTTCCATGTGCATGTACAGCTGTGGGCCAGAAGAGGGGACCAGATCTCATTACAGATGGTTGTGAGCCACCATGTGGTTGCTGGGAATTGAACTCAGGACCTATGGAAGAGCAGCCAGTGATCTTAACCTGTAAGCCATCTCTCCAACCATCCCCCTCCCCCAGAACAAGTTTCTTTTGTGTATATTTAGCCTGGAGCTATTTCCATAGACCAGTATGTTCTCCCTGATATCTGCCTGCCTCTGTCCTCCTCTTGGAGTTCTCCAAATAATAGTGGGCACCACCAAAGCAGGCAGCTTCTTCTTGGTATCCTATAACCACAAATAATCATGTTCCTAATAGCTCATTATAAAATATACCATTTGTTTGTGGGGCTCAGGATAATGACTGAATTTTTAGCATACATCTGACATGGCTTATAAAGAAAGAACAGCTGGGTATTTGAGAACAGTGTCCCATTGGACTAGACAGATGACACTGGCTTGAGTTTCCCAATGATATTCAGTAACCTCAATATCCTACCATTATCATTGGTGAGAAGGACTTTAGACTTTTGTCACATAGAAGGGTGAGCATGAATCTCAATAGAGAGCAGTGTGCCCTGCCATTATTACTAAGGCTGGGAAACATAGGGACTAAGGCAAATGTGGGAAAGACATTGATCAGGTGCACTAAATTATTACTTCCAGAAGGTGGCACCCTACACCTGATATGCATGTCCTCATTTCTGCAGGGCAAGGACTGACGAACTTTGGCCAGAAGAGGCGCAGCAACACACTTCTGTTTCCTTGCATGTATTTTGATCATAATCTCCCCTCCCCCAACCAATAGCATAGGAAAACTCAGTAATATTGGGTCTAAAAGAAAAAAAAATATAAACATATTCAAAATGTCTTGTAGTGATATTTTTGAAATACTCATAGATCAATTCCTTAGTCAGCAAATGAGAACAAATAGAGGCACACAGCCAGACACTTGGAACACTCATTCCTAAAAAATGGAATATCACCATGAAATCCATGCCCTCAGAACTCAGGGAACCCCACAGGAGAGGAGTTAGAAAATAGTTTATGAGGCTGAGGGAATATTAGACACACACACACACACACACACACACACACATACCCTTGGCCCTCCTAAGAAACATGAGCTCTGCAACATTGCCACTGTGTCTCTGTTGAGGGCTATGGCACCAGACCACTACAATCTATTCCATGAATCCAGCGAAAGCCTAGAGATTGGAAATAAAGACAAGACAGCCGGTCATTCCTTCAATTCCAAATTCGGCACACCAAATGCCGAATGCCGTTTATTGAGGGGGGAAGAGCAGGCTTAAATACCAGCTTATAGCACAGTGAAAAATTACAGGAATTTTTTGGCTTAGCCCCCTTCCTGTGTTGTTTGTCTTAACCTGGCACAGGACCCAATGACTGACTGCACATATGGGGAGTCAGCTGGCTTGTCTTTGAAGACAGTACTGTATATAATTTTCTTCTTAAAGAAACTACACGGATGGACAATGTAACAAATTAAGTTGCATAATATTTCTTTTTTTGGTTTTGTTTTTTTGTTTTTTTTTTTGTTTTGTTTGTTTTTGTGGTTTGTCTTGCTTTGTTTGTTTGTTTTCTTTCCTTGGCATTTTGGGCCCATCCCCTGTAATTTTAGCCCAAGATTTGGGTAAAGTTAAAAATTGACAATTTCAAGGGGTTTAGCTCTCATTTACAGAACAGCTTATTGAAGAATTGGGGCTCCCTCCCTCCCCCCCCCCACACAAATGAAATTTGCAATTCCAATACATGTGCGGTAAATTAAAGCCAGGCATGGAGGGTGCACACCCCTCTTACCATCACTAGGGATTCAGAGTCTGGTAATTAGATCCTAGCATTCAGGAGGAATAGCCATGCTTACAGGATAGAAGGAACAAACTAAGAAGCAAGGGAATACAGTGGTGGTAGTGGTGTCTGTCTTATAGGGAAGGGTTTAGTTGGATGAAAAGGAAAGCCTCTTCCTCACTTGCCTCTTCACCGTTCATGGATTCTTCCTGCCTCCTGCTGCCCAGACAGCCCTTTTTTCCTTTTGATTTCCCAAGCAATGTTGGGCCGGCTGTGAGAAACACACAGTGAACTGTCTCTGAGAGCCCAGAAGACTTGGTTGGGCAAGGGGGCTTAGGGCTTAGAGCCCTTGAGACAGTGCTTGGGTGTTCTGGAAGAGGCTCTGGTTTCCTCTGCTCACCATGCCACCCAGCAGAGATTTGGATTCTTAGACTCCCAAGTCCAATCCCACAGTGATGGTGCCATTGGGCCATCATCAATGATAGGGAGGGCACCATCCATTGTTACCATACGTTAATACTCTAGCTTTTTATTTGATAGACACATATTCACTCCAATACCTGATGTCGTACAGCTTTGATCATGATGTTATGTTGGATTTTTTTTAAAATGTTTTGTTTTTCAAGACAGGGTTTCTCTGTTATCCTTGTCTGTCCTGGAACTCACTGTATAATTCAGGCTGGACCTCAAACTCAGTACATCTCCCAGATACAGCATCCACAGTGCTGACATTAAAAGCATGTGTCACCACAACCAGTAATTTTACCTTTAAATCTCTGTGTGTGTGTGTCTGTGTGTGAATATATATATATATATATATATATATATATATATATATATATATATATATTTCTGTTATATCTACCCATACCGAGAGTCCAAATCCTCTGGACTCACTACACAATCAAAGTGTAAAATAACTAACCTACCATTAATAAAGAAAACAGCCAAAAAATAAATAAATAAAGTCAAAGGGAACCTAGCCTGGCCTTGGGATGAAGCTTCATGTGTTGTGTTAGAAAGCTGAGCCAGTCAAGGGGTGTGTGGCATACACAGAACAATACAGGTCTGGAGATTGTTGGCACTTGGATTAGCTTGGGAAAAAGCCTCGATACTAGTTGCAAAGTGAATCTGTATGTCTGTCTTCTTTCCTTCCTTCCTTCCTTCCTTCCTTCCTTCCTTCTTTTCTTTCTTTCTCTGTTCTCCCACCCCCCCTTTTCAATAGATAAAATGAAAGGGACATGAATGGCACAGGGCTTCCATGACTAGAACCACAGGCATACAGGGTTTGGATGCCACCTGCTCACACTCCATGCTGCAGTGTGTAGGGGTGCCCACTGTCCCACCAGTGCCCACACAACCACACAGACCCAGGCACTCACCCACACGGGCACAGGAAAATGATTAAAGAAATCAGACCCAAAGAAGAAGAATTTCTCAATTTTCCAGAAGCCACGTGAGTGGGATGCAGTGCCTTCTTCTGGTGAAAAGTCATACTTGCAGTTAGAGCACTCATTCATAAAATAAATACAGAGGTTTTTTTTTTCTTCCTTGCTTGTCGTTGTTGTGGTTGTTGTTTCATACTTTCTATTTTTTTTTTTTTCAGGGTTTGGGTGCCGGGATGGGCTTTGTTTTTTTTTTTTATTTTATTTTTTTATTTAATTTTATATAACAAAGTCCAATTAAATGAAAACAAACATTTATACACAAT
>NW_026125902.1:0-37500 GCF_943737965.1 Phodopus roborovskii | reverse complement strand
ACAAAATATACTAGAAATACTATGTAAATAGTTGGCATATTGTAATGCTTGAGGAATAATGTAAGAGTACTATGTAAATAGTTGGCATATTGTAATGCTTGAGGAATAATGTAAGAGTAAAATCTGTACAATTAAAATGCAAATATATTTTCAAATATTTCCAATTTGTTGTTGATTAGATCTGAAGTTTCAGAAAGAGAATATATAATTTTGAAATGAGTATTATGTCTTTGTTCTTTTTGTGTTGGCTATGTGCAACAAATTTTGAAACATGGGTTTGTGCAACCTGCATGATTTCTTCACTCCATTTTTGTTGTTGTGGTTTTGGTTTGGCTTTTTTGATTGTTTTGTTGTTGTTTTTCTGTGAATGGCATCCATGATGTTTTTGTATAATCTACTTTCACACAAAAATGATTCCCATTTGGTTATGGTATATAATCACTTTAATATGTTGCTGGAATTTGCTTGCTAGTTGTTTTGTTTTGTTATGAATTCTATTTTGACCCACTAAGTATAAGCAGAGCCACCTGTGTCGGGTTTGGTTTGAAACTATCCATTGGAATATGGGCAACTCACCAGGGGTTACACCATTAAAAACTATCACTACCTTTTATCTGGAGTTTTCTGGTTTTACCTGGTTCTATGATTATTACCGCATGTAATGAGTTTGAAGTGTTTGCTTGTCTTTTGTTTTTGAGTTTGAGAACTATCCATGTTAATTATATCTAAATGCATGGTGGAATTTGTAGGAACTACACATATTATATAGCAGAACCAATAGTTCTGTCTTCTTCCCCTTATCAAGAAGGTTAGAATTACTACTTCATTGTTGTTAGTTTTTATCAGCATGTTCTGCCATGTTCTTCCTTCATGATTCACTCTTAGGAAAGACAATGTTTCTAGAGATTTTTAGGTATCAAAGAGTTGATATAAAATTATTCATAATCCTTCATTATCTATTTAATTGTTAAAAAAGCAGTTGCCATGTCTTTTCTGATCTAATTTTTTCTCCTTTTTTCTGTTCTGATTTCAATTATTTATGCCCTTTTTATTTTTTACTAGTACCACTAAACACATTATAATTTTTTCAACTGCTTTGAAGAACTAATTCATGATGTCTTTGATAGCCTCTAATTTTAGAAATTTATTTTTTCATGTATGAGTCAGTGTGTGTGTGTGTGTGTGTGTGTGTGTGTGTGTGTGTGTGTGTGTGATGTGCCATGTGCAATGTCTGGTGCTTGCAGAGACCAGAAAAAGACATCTGATCTTCTGGAACTGGAATGCATACAGGAGCTAAATCTGAAAGAGTTTAGAAATGTTCTTCTGACATAACTCTCGAACCCTAGTTATAATATTTTTCTCTTTTTTTCTAGTTTTATATTGTTTTTCTTTTGTTTTTAGCTATTTATCTAATCTAAGAAGTTGTATTGTGTTGGTGTGTGACTTTTGTTTATGTTGCATTTGTTTAACTCTGTGAAACTGTGTTACTTTGCCTGTCTAAACACCTGAATATTTAATAAAGTGCTGAATGGCCAATAGTGAGGCGGGAGCAAGTATAGGCAGGGCTGGCAGGCAGAGTATAAATAGAAGGAGGAATAAGAAGGAGAAGCAAGAGAACAAGAAGAGGAAGAAGTCACAGGCAAGATACCCAACTGTGGAGTAAGAGTGAAAATAATATTACAGAAGAAAAGGGAAAAGCCCAGAGACAAAAGGTAGTCGAGTTAATTTAAGAAAACTTGGCAAGAAGCAAGCCAAGCTAAGGCCAGACATTCATAACTAGGAATAAGCCTCCATGAGTGATTTATTTGGGAGCTGAGTGGTGCCCCCACAAAGAGCCAAAAGAAAAAAAAAAGAGTAAAACATCACACAACTAAAGTATTACTGATGAGAATTTTCTTTTTAATTTGTTACTTCCTATCTTACAATTCCATTTTAGCAATGGTTTTACCGCATCTCTCAAATTTCACTGTTTTGTGTAACCTATCAAAACATGAAAATGGGAATCCAAATTAATCATTACTATGAGAGGAACTTTTATGTCCATTAGTGTATATTTTTTGAAACTGAACACCACACTCACATACATACACAAGCACTTACAATTATTACATCTTTTTAATAAACTGTTCCCTTTAAATCAGTTTTGTTTTGGCTTCCATTGACTTCCCTCTCCTGACTCTCATTTTGTGGGTGCCTTTGTTTATGATGTGTATTTCTGGAACACAACAGATAGCGGGATCTAGTTTAGTTAGTTGCATTTTTTAAGTTATAAGTTGAGACCATTTACATTTCAGATTATTATAGAGACATGTGGGGATGGTGTGGTGGTTTGAAAGAAAGTGCCCCCCAAAGTGAGTGGCACTATTGGAAGGTATGGCCTCGTGTGAGGTCCTGCATGGACCCTGAGGCATCTTGAGCAAGCCTGAAGCTGTTGGCTGGAACTCCTTGCCCCAAAGCTGTTGTTTTGATAATATACACCTTGTGGGGAAGAGCTAAGCCTAAAATTCCTGTAATTTTCCACTGTGCTGTATTTAAGCCTGATCCATCTCCTCAATAAACGGCATTCAGCATACGGTGTTCCAACATTGCCATTGAACGAATGACCCATTGTCTTGTCTATTTCAATCTCTAAGCCTTCGTCCCATTCGTGGAACAGATTGTAGCACGGGTGCTACAGCCTTGTTGGAGGAAGTATGTTACTGTGGGTGTGGACTTTGAGATCTCTTTTGCTCAAGCTTCACTCAGTATGACACCCACTTCACTTCCTGTTGCCTTCTGGTCAAGATATAGCCCAAACAATGTCTACCTGCATGCCACTATGCTCCCTGGTCTAAACCTCTGAAATGGTAAGCCACCACCCCAATTAAATGTTTTCCTTTATAAGAGTTGCTGTGGTCATGGTGTCTCTACACAGCAATAGAAACCTTAACTACGACTGGTAGTTTGAATGGTAATGACCCCTATAGTCTCATTTATTTAAGTAGTTGCCTCCAGTTGGTGAGATTACTTGGGAAAGATTACAGGGTATTGTCTTCTTTTAGCAGGCATATCACTAGGAGCAGGCTTTGAGGTCTTAAAAGTCCACCCCATTTCCAGTCATCTCTGTACTTACAGATCAAGATGTAAACTCTCAGCTCCTGATCTACAACCATGACTATCTGCATGCTGCAATGCTCCACTGCAAGATGTCATGGATTCATCCTCTGAAATGGTAAGTCCCAAATTAAACACTTCGTTTTGTAAGTTTCCTTGGTCATGATGTCTTATCAAAGCAATAAAGAAGTAACTAAGGAAGTGAGCACCTCCCGTCTGTTAGCCCCTTCTTCTTCCTCCTTCTCCTCCCTTCTGCTTTGTCCCCCACCCCATCCCCTCTCCCATCTCTGTTCCCCAGTTAGTTAACATCTACTGTTCCAATAAACTCCGCATGGTTTTGTTTTGTTTTAGTTTTATGGGTCATGTTTCATCACAGCCTTAGCCATAACTGAAGAAAAATAACAACAGCTGACGCAGCCAAAATTTATGAAGTCATATAAGGAGCCCACCCTATTGGAGCCTCCTGGGGACTGGGGTACACATGGGGGGAGCCCATCCTGGCAAACTAGCCCATCTGGAGTCTACCTGAGTCCTGGACCCACTTCCATTCATGGGAGGTGTAACGAGTACAGTTTTTCCGCCCGCCACCGCTGGTCTTGTCCTGCCGCCGCGCCAGCCCCAAATAATACACAGAGACTCTGTATTTGATATAATGCTGTTGGCCCAGTTACTAGTTTCTTATCAGCTAGCTCTGCCTTAATTATTAACCCATTTCTGCTGATCTATGTATTTCTCTTACCGGGGAGCCGGCGGCATACTGCTTTCTTCAGACTCTCCATCTTGACTCCTCCTTTCTACTTCCTATTTCCTCCTTGTCTCCTAGTCCCTCCTATCTTCCTTTCCTATTGGCCAACAGTGCTTTATTATTAACCAGTATGAGAAACATATACAGAATTACATCTCCCATCATCTCCTCTTTTCTGTCTAAATAAAAACAAGGGTTTTAACCTTATCATAGCAAAATATATAACACAACAGTTATCCAATAAGAATCACAGTTAACAATATTTAGTCCATTAACATTTAGCAAGATTAAAAGAAACTATTCTATCATCTAGCCTATATTTGTGAATCTAAAGTCTTATACGTAACTTATCTTTAATCCTAAGGAAAACTAACTATAACTATCTGTCTTCAACTCCTTCAAAGACCACAGAAAGATAATATATAAACTCTAGAAATGACAGAGACAACTCACTGCCTGGTCACCCGAAGTTCTTTTGTAATCTTCCATCTTCAGCCCATAGGCCATAATGTGTCTGGCAGACTCTTCAGCAAAGCAGGAGACTTTAAACTGTTTTTTTGTATTGGCAGTTTGTCCGTCACTTTTTTTTTGTGTCCTGCAGACTGTCTGGCAGACTCTTTCATGAAGCAGAAACTCTATAGCAATGTCCATCTTGAATCAGTAATCACTTTTCTGTGGGTCCTGCATGTCCAGTTTATATAGCACAAAGTCAAACAGTCCGGACAAGAGCAGTATCTTGTCCAAATGGCTAGTCTTGCCATATTGGAAGTAAACTCCATAACGTGTTTCTTTAATGTCCATCTTCCTTTTTGACGTAGGTGGTGTTACCAGGAGCATTTATGTCTCATTGTCAAGTAAAACCCTAAACCATTTTAAATGCCATATTCTGTAGGTCTTTGAAAGGTTTGAAGAATTCCTATCTATCTTAAATACATCTCTGTGTATCTTGAAAACCCTAACTAAACTCTAAGCTTTGACTATCATAGGTAATCATCTATAATCTGTACTACATTATACTTTACATTTCTAAATGAGCTATATAAACACAATAACTAAGCAAAAGGAGAAATATAAACATCACAAAATTGACCTTAAATTGCATCAATAAATGAAAATCCATGGGGGGTGGCTTCTGCCGCCTGGGTGAAACCCAGGTAAATCCCACTTCTGACACCAGATAATGCGGTTAAATAAGGATCAGGATAAACAAATAGGCCGAATAGATGTTTATTCAGGGAGAAATAACTTACAACCTAGATAGATGAACACCAGGAAATTCAACCCGATCCTCCCTGTCCAAGTCACGCCAGAAAGAGAGCCTTTCCTGGCTCTCCTCTGACCTCCTTCCACAGGTCACTCCGCCCATGGCTCCACCCCCCAATGGGCGTGGTCAGTGCCACAGCAGGACTATCTCACTACAGGGAGGGGGTAAGCATGGGCCTGTTTCTGGCCCTGCCTGGAGCCTCCTGAGACCTGAGGACTGTGCAAGCACAGGGAACCTGTCCAAGTGGACCAGCCCATCCAGAGTCGGCCAGCACCCTATTCCAGCCACGACCCACTGGAAGAGGAGAGCCATCAGAGTACTGGCCCTGTTTGCATCCACCAGAAGAGAACCTTGGTCCTGTACCCACCAGGAGAGGGAAGAACCCACCGGTATGCACTGGAAGAAGGGATGAGTAGATGACAGTGTAACAACAAAGATCAAAATGATGCCACCAGAGGCTAGGGCCTCCACACCAACAAGACCTGAACTTCCCAGCACAGATGAAGCAGAGGAGAACAACCCTAAAAACAACTTCATTAAGATGATAGAGACAGTAAAAAAAAAAAAAAGAAATGAGAAAATCCTTTAAAGAAATGGAAGAAAGCACAAACCTAAAATTGCAAGAAACAATTCAAACAGTGCAAGGTTTGAAAGCTGAAAAAAAAAAAAACACGGTCTGAAGGAATGCTGGAAATAGAAAAGCTGGGTAAACAATCAGGAAGTGCAAATGTAAGCATAACCAACAGAATACAAGAGATAGTGCTGAAGATAAACTAAAGGAAATAGATTCATCAACCAAAGAAAATCTTAAGTCCAACCAAAACCTGACACAAAATATCAAGGAAATATGGGATTCTGTGAAAAGGCCAAACCTAAGAAAAGTAAGTATAGAAGACGGTGAAGAAACCCAACTCAAAGTTGCAGAAAATATATTCAACAAAATCATAGAAGAAAATTTTCCCAACCTAAAGAAAGACATGCCAATGAAAGTACAAGAAGTTTACAGAACACATGGGAGAGGGCCTAGGCCCTTCTCCAAATGATATGACAGACTTTGAAGATCCCCCATGGAAGGTCTCACCCTCCCAGGGGAGCAGAAGGGATGGGCTGGGGGGGCATAGGAGGATGGGAGGGTGAGGGAACTGGGATTGGCATGTAAAACAAGTTTGTTTCAAATTTAAATAAAAAATATTATCATAAAAAGTAACTGAGATATAAGTTGGTACCCTCTGGAACTGTGAGTTAATTTTTTTTTTTTTTGTAAGTTGCCTTAACCTTATCACAGAAATATTTAAAAAATAACTAAGATTATTACTAACTCCTTTTATTTTATTGGCTGTTTAACTGGTTCTTTGCATTACTATTTGTTTACTTATTTCTACCATATTAATATTAGGGTTTGCTATTTTCCTTTGTTAGGTGAATAGATTCCTCCTTAGCTCTCCTTTGTCAATCTATTTTTTTCATGAATTTATTATTTCCTGTGCTCTGGGTACAGTATAGTTCTTTAAGTATTATCTGTACTACTAGCTTAGTGTTCATCTGATTACTTTAGTTAGTTATGATATAGCACACTTGGTTGACAGTTTCACAATTTGCTATATTATTTCATACTTTCCTGGCATTTTTCTGATGATAAAAACTATGTTATTCTAATATGTTTGTCTTTCTGGTGAGTTGATAAGTTTCTGTTATATATTTGATAATGGTTTTTATTTCATATTTTGACATTGTGCCTATAATATGTCATGGAGTTGTCTATATATATATATATATATATGTATATATAAATATGAAGTATATATACTTGCATACATATATATATGTATATATATATATATATGCAAAAAACAAAAAGTGTGTGTGTGTGTGTGTAATGAAATGGTCAACATAGTTTTTAAGGGACTCCCAAATTTGTCTCTAGAGCTTCAGAAGCCATGCCTCCATTGCCTGTACTGTGCTGAGCATTATCTTCTAAGTTCAGGTCCCACAATATCTAATTAAGTTTTAAACAGACAATGGCTTCTCCAAGTCAAAGTTCCAATGTCCTTCCATGATCCTTCCCAAAACATGGTCCGGTCTGTCACAGCAATACTCAATTCTGTTACCAATTTTTGCCTTAGTCAGCATTCTATTGCTATATTGAGACACCATAGCAAAAGTCAACCTGGGTAAGAAAGGGGTTATTTCATCTTAGGTCCTCAAGGCTGGGATTTGGAGGAGTGCTACTTACTAGCTTGCTTCCCATGGTTTTGTCAGTTTGCTTTCTTACACACACCCCTGCCCAGGGATGACATCACCTACATTGGGCAGGGCCTTCACACATAAATCACTAATTAAGAAAATGCTCCACACCTTTTTCTCTGATGAACTATATTTTCACAGTTTTCATGTACGTTTCTAGTGTCTAACATTCTCAGGCAGAAATGTGGAGAGCTGCCTACAATAGTATTTAAATTTGAAGGTGTGTGCTCTCATCTCATCAGAACCCTGGCTGTTTCCCCACCAGTAATTCAAGTCTTGTTTGTGGGTGTTCACGAATCTGTTTCAGGTTTGCGTATGCCACATCTGTGTAGTTGTCAGTGTTTTCATTTGCCCAGTTAGTAAAGGGTTTGAGGGGCTTGGCTTTGGAGATACAATAGTGCTGAATTTTCTGTTCTTTTTGGTGGAACAATTTAGTGATAGAATATTTCTTGAGAACAGTTCCTTTCTTCACCCCTCCCCAGGAATAAGAGGGAGAGTTGTCAAGTCATGTACAACCTGTGTGCTTTCACAGGCCCCACATAGATCTCCCACATAAAGTATTATTCTTGAAGAGTTTGCTTCTTGACACTGCCCTCCTTCTTTCTATTTGTGGCCCCCAAATGGGTTCTTCCTTCTACTCCCATTTACTATTCTATGATCCGCTCATGCCTTCCCAGTCTCTCACCTCTGTCTGCAGTCATATATCAGGTATTTTCCTACAGATTTGTCAGGATATTGGAAAGTCCTGTTGGCCTCTATTCTGCCATTCTGGGATCTTCTGTACCCTATTTGAAGTACTGAAGATTGAACCCAGCACCTTTTAAATATAAGGCAAGTGCTTTATCAACTGAGCCACACCTCCAGCATTCATTGCTTCTTGTTTACAGTTCATGGAGTTATGAACGGGAATTTCATAAAACATCTAGTAACCACAACAATTTCTTCATAATTTGTAAAAAATTAATCTCATAACACTAATCCTTCACATTTCCATTCTCTTTACATTATTGCTAACTCAAATCAAGCATTGTACATTTGCCCAGCATTGGTGGCACACACCTTTAATCCCAGCACTTGGGAGGCAGAGGCAGATGGATCTCTGTGACTTTGAGGCCAGCCTGGTCTACAGAACAAGAGCCAGGACTGCTTCCAAAGCTACACAGAGAAACCCTGTCTCAAAAACAAACAAACAAACAAACAAACAGAAATCCATATTTTGTAATACAGATTAATCATTTTAGGCCTTTGTCTTAAATATAAAAGAATTCAAACTGGAGTCATAAGCTGATGCAAAAAATATATTTGTCTATATATTTACTTTCCTTTAGGGAAATTATATTTTTATATACCATTGACCTCTCTAGCATCTCACAGAGCATATAGTGTAGCAATAGATTCTCTTGGTTTTTATTTTGTGATTGTCTTAATGTAACCCTAGTTAGCCAAGGGTGACCTTTGTCTCCTGATCCTCCTTATTTCACCACCCATTTTATAAGGATTTGGGCATTATGCTGCCCTGCCCCTGTCACCTGGCAGAATGCACTCAGGCAGTACCCTGGTCAGCTCATGGTTTCATGATTGTATGCAGGTGCAAAGGCCCCCTTTAAAAGGCGACCTGTAAGGAGTACGGTTTTTCCTCCCACCGCTGGTCTGGTCCCGCCGCCTCGCCAGCCCCAAATAACACACTGAGACTCTGTATTAGATATAATTCTGTTGGCCACTTACTTGGTTCTTATCGACTAGCTCTGTCTTAAGTATTAACCCATTTCTATGTATTTCCACATGGTCTTACCAGTGAGAGGCGGCTGGTGGTTCTGCCTTCTCCAGTTGTTGTGGTCTGTCAAGTTCTCTTGGCCTTAGCCAAAACTGTGTGTACCAACGTTGCTGTGAGACCTAGGGTGACTGTCCAGGTGTGGCTTGCTGTTTCTGTCCTTGCTGCACCTTTTGGAAGTTGGCCATCTGCACTTCCTGTCTACTCTAGTATCATTATTTTCCTTCTCAGGTCTTGATGAGGTTGAAGATTAAACTATCACAACTATTATTCTCTCTTCCTAGTTAGATATATTAGGTACTAGACTTACGTTTTCCAGCTTAGGACAACTCTATTGTAAACTCCGTTATGCCTTCACCTTAGGACTAGATATGTAGGTCATTTTGTTCTCGATTTTCCTTTTCTTAGAGCACACTTGTTATTCACTGTTTTGTATATAGTTTTGTATTAAGCCTAAATCTTTTCTTTAGACTAAAAGGGGGAATTGTAGTGAGAGAGTCCTTCTGTGGCACTGACCACGCCCATTGGGGGGTGGAGCCATGGGCAGAAGTGACCTGTGGAAGGAGGTCAGAGGAAGAGCCTGGAAAAGCTCTCTTGCTGGCGGGACTCGCACAGGAGAGCATCCGGTGGAACTTTGGTGTCCATCTGTCTAGGTTGTAAGTTATTTCTCCCTGAATAAACATCTATTCGGCCTGTTTGTTTAACCTGATCCTTATTTAACTGCTATAGTGACTCCACCCACTTATGGTCTCTTTCTACTCTCTTTCCTGATGTTCCTCTGAGGCAGACAGGACTTTTCCTGTCTCCCTCTTCTCTTCTGTGTTCTCTCTGTCTCTGTGTCTCTTTACCTCTTTCTCTTATCTCCCCCGCTTCCTCCCCTTTCTAATAAAATGTCTACTTAAGCTCTATCTGTCTAGCATGTTTGCCCCTCTGCCTCAGTCATCCTTGCCTGCCATGGAAACCACCAATGTTCCTCTTGTGCATGTGCTAGAATCGCAGTATTTGCAGGGATAGTAATCAATCCTAGGGCTTTCTGCATACTAGGCAAGTATTCTACCAATTGAAATACATCCTAACCTACTATACAGAAGTATTATTCATGGAATTAGAGAAATTAGAGACCAATTCTGTGAAGTGACTTCAAGGTGGTAACTTCAATGTATCTTCAGTGTTGGGTGTGGAGATGAGGAAAACAACCCAAGTACATTGTATTATTATAACCCAAGGCAGGCGGTCATTAGGAGACAGCTGTAGAAAGCAGATATCTGAATCGATCACACTGAGAACTAGGAGGATGTAGAATACTGGAATCTGTTTCATGCTTCATACGAAAAAGTCCAATTTATGTTCAAAATAGATGAAAGGGCTATATATAAAAGGATGAGAACTTAACTGATACTTGATTCATCATGAATTGGAAAATACTTTTACTCTTCAATTTTTTGAAAGAACTTGAGATATACTGCTGTCTGCTGTTATTTGGCAGATTTTTTTTTAGTAATTCCATTTAAGGGATTTTGTTTTCTGTTGGAAAGTTCTTTCATTACCAATTATCTCTCACTACCATTATAATCTCTAATCTCAGCCTTTTTCATTTCCACATAAATTTTAGATACTTTCCTTGATTTCTTTCAAATTCATGGCCTCTTTTTTCATTAACTGTTGTTACATAAGCATGCTTGTGCATACACACACACACACACACACACACACACACACACACATAAACACCTGCTCAGTCTGTACAATATTACTTGTATGTATGACTTCAGGACTGACCATTTCGTATTGGATAGCCAATTGGTATACCCTCCCCAGGGAAAGACTATTTCTCCTGCTCTCAGTATTACTCACTTGCCTGTAATTCTTTGTGTAGTGTTGAGGCCTCATGGCTTTCCTTGTCCACTTTAGCATGTATATTGTTGTTGTTCTTGTTTAACTCATGAATAGGCTAAATAGACTTTTATATGTATGTAGTTCTCACACCTCATCAAGGAAACTTCTCTTTGCAACAGAGAGAGACTTACAGAAAATGAAAACCAATCAAAACAGAGATGAGGAGCTTGTTCCCAACAGATACATCTGCAATACAACTCTTGCATGTAAGGCTCAGAGGTCATTATAAAAGGAAAGGAAGAAAAAGTGTAAGACCTAGTTGATCATGGAGTTTTCTGTGAGATTGTGTCTCTTAGGAATGTCAGAAGTTATACCCATGATATCTCACCAACATGGCTATTATTAAGTTTGTAAAATGTATTTTTATTAACCCTTTGTCATATATATAGCATATCAATCAGTTTTCTATCACTGTGACAAAAAATACTTAATATAATCAATTTAATAAGGCAAAAGATTTTATTTAACTCAATTTCAGATTATTTTTTAATTTCTTTCCTATTTTACATATTTAAGTTGTAACATAAAGTTTGTATATATGTATATGCATACATATATTCAAATGGTTAATACAACCAAGTCAATTAGTATATTTATCATCTCACATAGTTCAAAAAAGTTAACATTCTTGTATTAAGACTGTGACTTCTAGAATCCAAGCAATAGTGGAAAGGCTACCTTAAATGCTCTTCCCCAATAATGAGATTGGTGACGACCTTATATGCCATCATAGATCCTTCATCCAGTAGCTGATGGAAGCAGAGGCAGAGATGCACAGCTAAGCACTGAGCCAAACTCCTGGAATCCAGTTGTAGAGATGGAGGAGTGATGAGCAAAGGGATCAGGACCATGCTGGAAAAACCCACAGAAAGAGCTGAACCAAACAAGGGGGAGCTCGTGGACCCCATATTGACAGCTCAGAGACCAGCATAGGACTAACCAGGCCCCCTGAACATGGGTGACAGTTTAGGGGCTTGGGCAGTCTATGGGGTCACTGGCAGTGGAACCAGTATTTATCCCTAGTATACGAATGGACTTTGGGAGCCCCTTCCAAATAGAGGGATACTCCCTCAACCTAGACACATGTGGGAGGGCCTAGGCCCTGCTCCAAATGATATGATAGACTTTGAAGACTCCCTATGGAAGTCTGCTCCCTGCAGGGGAATGGGATGAAAGTTGATGCGGGGAACAGGGGTGGACAGAAGGGTGCAGGAACTGGGATTGACATGTAAAAGAAGTTTGTTTCAAATTTAAATTTAATAAATTATCTAAGTTTGAGGAGGTCCCATTTATTAATTGTTATTTTCAGTGTCTGTGCTCCTGGAGTTTTGTTCAAGGGTACCTCGTACTTTCTCTTCTAAGAGGTTCATTGTGGCTGGATATATGTTGAGGTTTTTGATCCATTTGGACTTGAGTTTTGAAGCTTCTGTAAGGCAAAGGACACAGTGGACAAGGCCAAACAGCAGCCCACAGATTGGGAAAACATTTTCACCAATCCTACATCAGACAAAGGGCTGATCTCCAAAATTACAAAGAACTCAAGAAACTAGTCAAAAACACCAAATAACCCCATTAAAAATGGGGTACAGAACTGAAAAAAGAATTCTCAGTAGAGGAAATCAAAAAGACTGAAAGACACTTAAGAAAGTGCTCAACATCCTTAGTTGTCAGGGAAATGCAAATCAAAACAACTTTGAGATGCAATCTTACTCCTGCCAGAATGGCTAAAATTAGAAACACCAATGACAACTTATGCTAGAGAGGATGTGGAGAAAGGGGAACACTCCTCCACTGCTGGTGGGAGTGCAAACTCATACAGCCATTTTGGAGATCAGTATGGCAGTTCCTCAAGAAAATGGGAATTAGTTTACCACAGGACCCAGCAATCCCCCTCTTAGGCATATACCCAAAGGATTCACATCCATGCAACAAAGACATCTGTTCAACTATGTTCATAGCAGCACTATTTGTAATAGCAAGAACCTGGAAGCAACCTAGATGCCCCTCAATTGAAGAATGGATAAAGAAGATGTGGCACATCTACAAAATGGAATACTACTCTGCAGAAAAAAATAATGGGGTCTTGAAATTTGCAGGGAAGTGGATGGAACTTGACAAAACCATCCTGAATGAGGTAACCCAGTCACAAAAAGAGGAACATGATGTGTACTCGCTCATATATGGATTTTAGACCTAGAGCAAAGGATCGCCAGCCTATAATTCACACCAACAGAGGAACTAGGATACAAGGTGTATTCTAAGAGATTCATATAAGGTCCCTCACAGAAGGGGGAAGGAACAAATCCCCTAGAGCACATGGGAAGTTGGGGGGGGAAGAGAATGGAGAGAGAAGTAGGAGAAAGAGAAGGGGAAGAGAGGAAAGCATGTGTGACTAGGAAGATTGAGTCAGGGTAGGAATAGAAGACAGGAGAGACAGAGAGAGAGAGAGAGAGAGAGAGAGAGAGAGAGAGAGAGAGAGAGAGAATATGAACATAAAAGAGGGAGCCATTGTTGGTTTGAAGAGAAAACTGAACCTAAAGAAAGGTCTAGAAACCTACAAGACTGCTGCCATCTAACAATTTGAGCAACCGTGGAAAGGCTACCATAAATGCCCTTCCCGGATAATGAGATCAACAACTAAATTATCCACCATCATGGAGCCCTTGGAAACAAAAGCAAACACCCATAACTAAACACTGAGTGGAACTAGAATCCAGAGGCAGAGGGAAAGGACAAGACCAGGTTGCAGAAACACATAGAAGACAGCTGACCTGAACAAAGAGGAGCTAACGGGCCCCCAGACTGATAGCTGGGAATCGAACTGACTCAGACCCCCCTAAATATGGGTGTCAGCTAGAAGGACTGAGCAGTCTAAGGGACTTAAGACCGTGGAACCAGGATGTATTCCTGGTGCACAAAAGGACCTTGTGGACACATCCCCCATGGAGAGATACTCACTTAACCTAGAGACAGGAGAGAAGTCCTAGTCCCTACTTCAAATGGCTTGACAGATTTAAATGACCCCACCTGGATGGCATTGCCCTACATGTGGAATTGGGGTGGGGGGATGGGAGAGTAGGGTGGTCAGGGTGGATGTGAGGGGGGAGGGAGGGTAAAAAGAAGGGAGAGAGGGAGAGGGAACTGGGATCAACATGTAAAATAAAAAAATAATAAAAAAACAAAAAAATTAAAAATTATCAAAAAAGTTATCTCAAAAAAAAAATTGGGCTTGGGGACAGAACTTGACTTGTCTGGTATGTTTCATTTTCTCTTTCTGATAAAAATCGAAAGCAAAATTACATACAAAATGTTAAAGTTAAGGATATAGCCAGGAATGTTTGTCATATTACTCATTCTTGGTGATTTTGTAATACTTTTGATTATTCAAAACAAAATCATACATAAATTTAAGAAAAGAAATATTGGATTTTTTTCCTATACACTTTAGTATTTCTTTAGTATTTGTGACACGTTAATGGATATTTTTTTTTTTTTTTTTGCAGTGCTAGGATCAAATCCAGGACTTGAATGCATTCTACTATTGAGCTATACTCCTTTCCTTCAAGAATTATTTTCAAAAAATGGTAAGTGAATGTAATCTTACAACTAGAGAACTTAGAAAAGAGGAGAAAATAACAAGAGAAATAAAAATAAAGACACAGTCACTGAGATAAGATAGGGGTTCGTGATATATCAAAGTTATTAAAGTAACTCAACAAATTTCTGTTCTAGTCTCTAAGCCAAAAATTGAACAAATGTGTATCTTTCCAGATTAGGGATCCTGGATGCTCCTCCTTTCACCCTCTACTATAATATCATGGAGGACACATAAATTAAAGGCTATAAAATTGTTTTATGTGAGATTTTTAAAAACTTCAGGATGCTAATTACAGTATATGGAATGTAGTTAATAATGTATTTTCAGGGCTATAGCGATGACTCAACAGTTAAGAGCACTGGCTGCTCTTCTACAGAACTTGGGTTAAATTCCCAGCATCTGTATGGAGTCTCACAATCATCTGAACTTCAATTCCAAGGAATGCAACACACTTTTTTGATCTTTGAGGGCACCAGACATACATACAACATACATGTGGTACACAGACATACATACAACACACTCATAAACATGAAAATAGAATGATCTTTAAAATGTCTCTTCTACTGTATATCACTGATTATGTTCAATTAGTGAGGATGGGTATATGATGTATGTGGTATGCAAGACACAAACAACTTTGTGGAGTCGATTCTAATCCATCTAATTTTACCAGGATTCCAAGGATCAAATTCAGATCATGAGACTCACATGGAAAGTGTCTTTACTATTAAACCATACTACTTGCTCTCATCGATTATTATTGGTGTGAAAATATTTGCTTTGTTCAGCATTTGCTTTGCTCTGTTTTCTTTGAACTTCCACAATATGTCTGACCGTAGTATGGGAAAACATATCTTTTTAACCAATATATAAAATGGAACAATTTGGTTTTGATTATTCCCTTCTCTGAGAACATACACTAAAAAACACTAGTCTTTGAGGTTAGAAGTTCATGAAAAACTAAATGTAGTAGACATTAAAATACTGACTCTCCTTTCACACAGTCCTTAACAATGAGGTAATTTCCCACTGATTTTAAGTGAAAAACTAGTTGAATTAGACAAGGTGAAACTCACAAATATTTAGGGACCATTTGAGATTGGATCACATATGACTTTTCCATGATATGTGTATAATGATTTGTAAATTACAATTTACATTTCCCTATGCTCTCGTGGGATTCATGGAATTCTGCACTGGTGGATTATAATTTTTAATATTTGTCTATCATTTTCCCTAATTTAGAGCCAGTAGATTTCACTAGATGTCCATTTTGCTGACACATTATTTTTTAAAAGATATGTTATTTAAGTATACGTGTGTGAGCGTGAATGTACTGTGTGAGCCTCAGCCAGTTTATATATACTGTGTTCATGCAGAAGACTGGGGAGAACAAACAATAGTATTGGAACTACTGAAACTGAGGTTATGCAGGTCTTAACTGCTATGTTGAGGGGTAGGTGAAAAATTTCTAACTTCTGCAAAACAGAAATTTTTGCTCAACGCTTGATTTTCACTGTCAATTAAGGGAAGAAATAATAATTTGTTAAATTATATGATATTATGCTGCTAAATTTGAGTAACTATAACTGTGTCTAATTAATACATGAATGCTCTAAAAGAATATTTATTTATATGTTAATTTTCTTACATTGTGTTTATCTGGCTTTGGTAAATTAACACACAAAGTCATATACTATATCTTACTCCACTGTTTTTTACATCACATTTCACCAACAAAACGTACAAATTAGAAATACTACCAATCATACACTATCTCGATGATCTCTGAAGAGTTGAATACACAAGTACAAATCAAATAAAACATGTATATGGATGTACATAAAAGCATGATTAAAAGTAGTCATAGATTAGGAACCTCTCAATGTCCATCAGAAGCTGAGCACATAAACAAGCTGTTATATAACTAAGGAGGAAAGCACTAGACATCAAAGAAAGCAGAAAGAACCTTGGGCAAGGCATCAAAATAAGAGAACCTCAAAAAGTAATTGCTGTAGGGATTGAAAGAAGCCAGATGCTTCAAAAGGTCCACACCGTGGTGTGTGTGTCTCTATGAGGATTTGACAATCAGCATTTGTGCACAATTCCAGAAAATACAAAGAAGCCCTCATTTCCCAAAAGGGTATTTGTGTTTGCCTAGAGAGAGAGAGGAGAGTGTGAGGGTGAGGGAGAGGGAAGTGTTGCTAAGGGCTTGAGAACATGTTCTCAGCCTTGGGGAATAGTCTGGGTCACCAGTCGAACCTACCCAGTAGCACACTTGATATATGAGCATTTTGTGTGTGTCAGAAATGTCTCAACGAAGCATCAAAAAGTCAAGGGAAGAAAGACAACCTAGAAACTCATTAAACGGTGAAGAAACAGGAAGCCTCTAGACTTGCCATTGTTTGTCTCTGCCATTGTTGTCTCTGGTAAAAAGAAAGAGGGATGGAGGGCTGCAATATCACCAGAAGAAACAACGTTTCAAAGGGCACAATCATGAGGCAAGATGAGACAAGCACGCATCTGGGAAGTGAATGAACTCCAAGCAAACTTACATGAAAGGCTCACAAAGGGCAAGTGGCTTCCCAATGAGAAACAGAGAGATTACTACAGAAAGGGGGGTTGGGTGGGGTGGGGCGGGTCTTGGTTACTTTTCTACTTGTGCAACAAGACACCATGAGGAAGGCAACTCAAGGAAGAGTCTCCTAGAGCTTGCTTGCAGTTTCCGAGGACTGGTGCATGACCATCATGGTGGGGAGCATGGCAGCAGGCAGGCAGGCATGGTGTGGGAGCAGTAGCTGGGAGCTCAGAGCTTGATCCATAAGCAAGCAGCAAGGAAAGGGTCAACTGGGAATTTGTATGGTCAGGAAAAACAGCACAACACTACAGAGCCCTGTGTTCTCTGGAACCCAGAATACCTGGGTCCTGTGGGGACTGCTAATCATTCATTGACTACTCGTGCAGCTGTGGCCTTCTTAGTGACAGCATGGCTTCACTCAGCAGAAGAGCATGGTGGTTTCCAAGACCAAAGCTGGAACAAGGCTGCCTCGTGTTGAATCATACACCAGATTCTGCACTCAGGCCAGTGGTTGAATAACCCAGTACCAAAACGTTGTCAAAGGTAAAATGGAGATGGTGGGAAGACCAATTCCACAGGAGGTTACAGGCCGAATATTTAATGCTCATTTGTCTGCCTGCCCTTTGTGGACTTGCAAGTGTAGGATACAGATGCAGAAAGTGTATTTGGTGATTGATGAATTGAGTCCAAATTGAACTCACATATACAGGCCGTTTACAAGATCAGGGGGAAAGGAAAAGGATAAGATACAAACTCTAATAGACGTCACCTCCTTTATGCCTTCTGGAAAATACAGATGGAGAGGACATGGAAGGGCTCCTCCTCTTGACTGAATGAGACCTTACCACACCGTGGCAGAGTGTGTTAGGTAGACTGGAACCCAAACTGTACAAAGCCTATAGCACTCACACTTTAAACCCCACAAACTGTCACTCCGGAGTCTTAGACTTCACTAATCCTGTTGCAATACTGGCATGGCAACATGAAAAGGCACCCGGTACATTTGCACTGCACCCAAGCATTACCTTTTGCGAAGTGTGTCCAGATGTGTTCCAGTAAGACTCTGAAAGAGAAGGCAGAAAAAATTCCTGACTGAAAGTTTGTTGAGGTAGCAGGCAGCTTCACACCTCTTGGGTGATTTTCTGGAGGACAGAAGCCCCAGGCTTTCACATGCTCATGCATAAAGACCTTGAACACCCCCCCACCCCCACCCCAGGAAGGGAAAGAAATCAATGGAGCATCAAGTTGTTCTGGTTGGGAGAAGGTCTACAGACAGGGTTAGCTAAGTAAGTAAGGTCAGGCCAGAGAATCAGACAGTAGCCTGGAGTGAAATGTGGCCTACCAAGGCCTGAAGCCCAAGAGGTCAAACTCCCTCTCTACTGACACATCGGTCTTAGTCAAGGAGAAACGACCAGGCGTCCTGGGGTACCACAGAGGAAAGTCACTGGCTTCAAAACCAGATGAACAAGACATCCCCAGGACAGGGGGAGAAGAGCTTAACAAACAGTCTATTGTGTTGGACATTGAACTCATGCCAGGCATCAAGGAAAAACATTGGCCGTCATGACCATATCTCCTGCTCATAAGTATCTCTTTGTACAGCCCAGGACCCCAAAGGTAAGGGAAAGAAAAGGACATACAGTAACATGTCCAAGGTAAGCACCTCTGCTAAGCCATGGCCTTCGCTGCATCTGAGGCAAACTGCCATGTGACCGCTCCTGGAAACTGCCTGTGATTATGAGAGACAGGCCCGGTGAAAACTTTAAAGGTGATTGGGTCCCCAGAGGAAAGGGAATACTGGGAAGCTGTGACACAACCCTCAGTCCCGATCACTCTTTGCTGTTGGGTTCAAAGCAGGATTTGGGCAAAGGCACTGTCCTGAAGGGAACCGCCTGGATCCTTGTGGCCAGTTTCAAAAACTCCAACTTTAGGAAGGAACTGAAGTGCAGAGGGGTTACTTCTGAACCTCTGAGACTCTGCCTCCAAGTCAGCTTTGTCCCCTGGGCCATCTTCGACTTGCCCTGGAGCAGCAGGTGGCCAGCAATGCCTTAGAGCTGCCAGAACGGCATGCTTCTTCGTATGCTCTGCCCATCCTCAGGTCGAGTGTCCTCGTTTTTGTGAGCCCTGGCTGCTCAGGCAGAACCAAGAGCAAAGAGTCAAAGGGGTTCCCAACTTCAGGGAGAGAGTAGAGAGGGGAGCACAGTCAGAAAGGAAGAGAGGAGGGTGAGAATGTGAGAGAGGATTAGGATGATGACACAGTGAAAGACCAAGAATTTACCTCTGGGTATAGACATGCCCAGAAGAGACCCAGGGTCCTTTCGACGAAAGCCAGCACAGAAGAACGAGTTGCAATGAATTACAAAGTGAGTAGTGATTTGATTATTTATCTATTACAATTTTGTCATCTCACAGGACTCAAAGATCTGGACTTAAGAACAGACACATTGTTTTTGCCATTGTCCTTTTTGAACGACAGCGGCCTGAGCTTATGTTCTCACAATAACTGTAACAATCCAACGTTCAAAATTGTCTACTACTCAAGAAGGTGGGAACCCCCAGGAAGAGCAGGGCTCACAGCTGACAGCAGTGTCATGGGATTCTCAGAGAGTTCCAGTCGGCCAGGGTCTTGAGAGGACAGAAGTGGGTCTTTTGGTAAGGAAGGGCCCACCAGAGTTCAGCCATGCCAAGAAGTTTGCACTTGCCCACTGTGCAGAAGGCAGCCCTTCTGAGCATTTATGGAGAGGCCAAGGATGATAATTCACCTTTACAGAGGCATCTGGCCACTGAGTCGAGCTGGGGATTTGGAGGAAAGGAGTGACTGGTAAGAAGACTATGGCAGCAGGGATGCAGGGTACAAGATGGCAACAGAGTTCTAAGAGTTTCTGCTACCATCTGACAGTAGGTGGTCAGGGAAACCGCATAGACTCAGAATGGTGTCTCCAGGTAAACAGGGGGAGGGAGTGCACAAAGATCTTTCCAACACCTTTTTCATCACCATCCCTGGACAGATGCGAGCTATACATTATTCTCTGCAGAGGACTGCTGGGGAAAACACAAAGAGACGAGGGTACCTTGTTATGTAGTGACCCATCCGTCACTTACACTGGCTGGCATTTCAGAGTTTGGTCACCGATTCCCTTTAAGGCTCTAGTGAATGCCGTCTGCCTCCCTTATTGTTAATTTCCTTTGGAATCCGTGCATCAGCCCACACACAGACTCACGCAGCAAGCAGGGACAACATACTGCAGTGTCATGGGTGTAACACTATCAAGTGGCTAGGCCATGATAACTTGTCTCTCTGCTTATCTTTGTGCCCTACTCTTCAACAATACTTCAACACGGAGGAGAGGAGGAGAGAGACAGAGAGAGACAGAGAAGGGAGAGAGAGAGAGAGAACGAGAAGAGTTAGCGTGGCTCCGGGCACTGCCCAGAGTTAGGAATCTTCTGGGTTGCCCACACCACTCTGAAGAAGAAACAGACCTTATTCGGGAGAGCTGCCCACCCCTGCCCTCTTCTCCCTAGTCCCTTGCTTCTTCCTTCTGTTACGCGAAGCTCCAGGTTCCATGGAAGGCAGGTACCCCGTGGGTTCCACTAGCACTTGAGGCAGAGTAGGGTGTTGTGGAGCTCTGGCCCTGTAGTTGTCTTCCACTTGGTTTCCCATCTCATAGGTCTCCTGCTCCCACAAAGAGAAGATGCTCTGCTGTGGTCACAGCCCACCATCATCTCACCAAACACACACAGCAAACATGGCTTCACCCATGCTGGTCATCTTGGATAGACACCTGGAGAGATGAGGCACAGCTCATCCGTGTCCTCTGCCTGCAAGCACCCTAACCCAGACCACTAGGGGATGTCACCTGACTCCCAAGCCCTAGGTCCCTGCTCCTTGCCTCTGCTGCTGCAAGCTCTGTCTAGGTGCAGAGAGCTGGGCTTTTCCAGGGCCCAAGGAACTTATCAGTGCACCGGCTTCTCAGACAGCGATGGAAAGTCCTGCCTCATGCCCCACAGGGACTAGGTCACATTCTCAAGTTCACACTGTTCTATCACATGTGGCTTCTGCCATTAGAGGAAGAGGCACAGAGGGCCTTGCATAAACGAGGTGGATGGGGTGCTTTGACAGGACCATGTGCTGGCATGCGAAATGCCACGGCCATCATAGTCTGTCTGATCACACATGCTTCATGGGATGCTAAGTACATGTTGTAGGGAGAAGGGCCAGCCAAAGAAACACACCCTGAGCAGAGCTAAAGAAACACACCTTGGCCCTGCAACCAGAACCAAAGGAATGCACCCTGACCCTGAAACAAAGAAACACACTTTGGCCCTGGAATCAGAGCCAGTGAAAGAAACGCACCCTGGTCCCAAAGTTAGAGTCAAAAGGCTAGCAAGGGCCAGTGAAAGAAACACACTTTGGCCCTGAACCCAGAGCCAAACCTGACCCTAAACCTGTGCAGAAACCCAACCAATCTCCGAGCAGGAGATCTAGCCAATGCGAGCTCAGGGATTGAAATCTGACCAATCCCCACCCTGGCAAAACTCTGCCCCCTGTGTTTGTTCAGCTTGAGGCTGTTGGGCTACAAGCCTGTCCTCTGCCACAAGCCTGTCCTCTGCCACCCTGGCAGAGGGCAGCCACTCTCCTGGATGCTTCCCTCCCAATAAATCTGTTGAATGAGGTCTGGGTGAGACCTCCTTTCACCTGAGCAAAGACTACCCTGGGAGGAGCTGAGCAGAGCAGGGCTGGAATATTTTTGGCGGGGAATCCTTCCCCTGGCAAAGAGGAGTCCTCACACTCTGCTCTCCAGGAGACTGGAGCCTAACTGTAACAACTTCCACCTGGGAAGCCCTCTGCTGCTCCAGGAGTTCTTATACTAACTAAGGAAGCCTTTCCCTGAAGCCTGACCCTAAGCCGCTAGGCTTACGGTGACCCGTGGTATTCCTTGGCCAGGATTGCCAGAATACCTTTCCATGTATGTGATCTGTAACACTCAACATTCTGTGGGTCCCCAGTGCCAGAATTCCCATTCATCCGATCAGAGCCGTCGAAAATGCTTACCCACATGGCTAATAAGGACTCAAGACAGAGCTCCACTTCCCCAAGCAGGGATCACTTACAAAACCTGCTGCTCTCTATCTAACCCAAGGTAGAATGGCCACTGTGCAGAAACAATGCACCACAAGCTGCAAAGGAGATGAGGGACAAGGGGAAGGCTTATTCATTGCTGGGCTGGGTGTGAACTTGGGGAACCACGATGGGAATGGGGATGGCCTTTTCTCACAAGCTAGAAAGAGAACTACCCTGTGACCCAGCTTTGCTACTCTTGGTCATAGACAGGGAAGACTAAATCTACACACCACAGAGATATGGTGCATCCTTGGGTATGGCTCTGCTATTTACAACAGCCATCTGTATCTGGAAGGAAGCCAGATAAAGCAGTAGGGATGAGCACATGAAGAAAGCAAGCAGGGTGCACACACACACAGGGAGGGATTTTAAGAAGCTGTAAAGCGGAATGAAATCAAGGCATTTACAAGCACATGGACACAACTGGAGAGCCAGACTCAGACAAGTACCAATTTTTCTGCAACAGTGCATCCAAGATGTAAAATTGTTTGGGGCGGGTGCTGGTGTTCCTGCAAAAGTGTGTGTGTGTGTGTGTGTGTGTGTGTGTGTGTGTGTGTGTGTGATGAGACTTCACAGGAGGGTCATGAGTAGGGAAGATTAAGCCATCTTAATTTAATGGAGGTAGAACTGGAATACAGGAACACAAAGCCAGCAAAGGGCTAACAGGAGAATGAAGGGGAATGAATAGCTGGAGTACTGCTAGGCATGGCAGATGGCGGGTGATGATGAAGGAGAACAAAGCATAATGACACCTGTACAGTGAAGTCCAGATGAAACCCATTAGCTTTTGTTTTCCATTCAATTTCACCAAAATAAATGCTTCTTTAAAAAAAAAAATTCAGTCTTCCGAGGGGCAATTCTGTTATGTAAAGGAGCAGCTTGCATTACCGCAGTGGAGTCTAGAAGTCTTGAGGAAAGGCAACATGGTTTGGGCATTTTCAATATTTTTAATGTGTGATGCTGCTGGTTTCTAGGTAAACAAGAGACCCTGTTTCTGAAATGGCAGTGCAGACAGAGGCAAAGATTGTTCTGACTCCTTTGTAGCTAGATCCTTCTGACAGTTTCCTTCATGTCGTGCCACAGGTATGTGTGTGCGTGCGTGTGTGTGTGTGCACGCGTGTGTGCGCGATCGCGTGTGTTTGGGCACCCTAACTTGTTACATTCACACTGATGTTGACATCACTTTCTACAGTTTTGCTCACATCACCCCTTTTCTTGCACAGGCTGAGCTGGGAGCAAGTTCAGTGATAGAGTGTCCCTTGATTCCTTCCAGAACTCCTAACATCTGGGCCTCCTTTCTGGACTGGGGCCTCCAGTCCCTGTTTTGGTCTATCCTCTGCAGGTCGCCAGCTTGCCTGTCCCCTCAGCTAAAAGCCCTGTGTGCCCCTTTGCTCCCCGCACCAGTAACATAGCAGCATTCACTGCTCCCTTTCCACATCCCCAGCCCCCAGTGCCAGAAGGTCTAGCTGTCCACAGGGGACTCTGCATCTCCTCCTAAAGACAGATATCAGGTCCTGTTCTCATTTGCCTTCTGGGCAGGGATGAGCACTTCCTGGTCTTGGTCAGGAGCCTCAGCACCTCAAGGGCATAGCCAAGGGTGCACAAGAACCTGGCTCTGGACCAGGCCCTTCTCAGCCCCCGCCCACCCTGGCCAGCAGCCCCCCCCCCACCCAAACACACACCCGAGTTTGGCTTTCTTTAACTTACCAGTCAGGGCTGCCCTAGAGACTAGGTAGGTGCTTTTGATTTTCAAGTCCCATGTGGCAGTGGGGGTTGAGGCTCTGCAGAAGCCCAGGTTCACAGCAGTCCAGGGGCTAGGGCCCAGTCTTGCAGAGGCTGAGTGTGGGGTGGGGTGCAGTTTCCAGTCCAGGCTCTCTGCTCCCCAGGAGAAGCTCAAAGGCAACCAGTATTCCTCTGTCTTGCAGCCCTCTGAGTCCCCAGGGACTGGCAGAGGCTCCATGTAGATAGAGTATTTGTGGCAGGGCATTATGAATGAGCTAGCACTCTTCATTCTCTCTTTTGGAAATGTTGCAGTGGGGGGTGGTGCGAAGGGGGAGCAGACTCAGAAAATGGCTCAGCAGGCTGCCTGGGGACCTGGAAAGATTCATGTTTTCCTGGGTGCCAGTGGTGGTGGTGCCATTAGGCAGCATGGTGTGTGTGTGTTTTGTGTGTGTGTGTGTGTGTGTGTGTGTGTGTGTGGTGTGAAAGCGACAGAGAGACAGATAGCGCATGCTCTCATGCCTCTGCCTGTGAGCCTGTGAAAGACACAGACACTCAGAGAAATACATACACACCTCACATCATGTGAGAGAGACAGCGAAAATGCTCTTGAGGGTGTGTGTGTGTGTGTATGTATGTATGCAAAAATGCTCTTGAGGGTGTGTGTGTGTGTGTGCAAAAATGCTCTTGAGCGCGTGTGTGCAAAAAGGCTCTTGAGGGTGTGTGTGTGTGTGTGCAAAAAGGCTCTTGAGGGTGTGTGTGTGTGCAAAATGCTCGAGGGTGTGTGTGTGTGTGTGCCCCCGCGCCTCTTTCGTGCGGGAGGGGTCCAGACCCCCCTGGTTGCTGGAACACTGCTGCTAGGCTCCTTCTGGCAGGGCTAGGCTAGCTTCAAGGCCACCCCACCCACCCACCCACCCACTCTAGCTAGGCTCTGGCCGGAATCATGGCAACCTCCCGCTGAGGGGGAATGGGCAGAAACACCGTCCCCCACCCGAGCGGGGGCCGCCTAAGACGTGGGACCCGAATTCCTTTGGTCCACAGCGCAGCCCTGTCCCCGGCATCCTCTTCCCCAAGGCGTGGGCGCCCCAGAGGCTGCGCACTGTACCCCCAGCCCGACTTCACCCCGCCCCCGCGCCCGCGCCCGCCCCCGCGCCCGCCCGCCCGCCTGCAGCCCTGCAGCCCCGCAGCCCCGCAGCAGCCACAGGGGGAACCAAAGAGACAGAAGCCTTCCCAGCTGCCCGGACCACAGACGCCAACACCGCCCGCCCCCCACCACACGCCGCCCTCCCGCCCGCGCCCCGCACGCCAGCCAGCCCACGACCGAGCGGCGGCGGCGGCGGCTGCAGGCTGCGGAGACTGGGCTGTGCGCGCTGCCGGCCGGCGCTCGCCCCCTCGCCCGCCCGCCCGCCCGCCCTCTCGCTCTCTGGCTCTCTGGCTCTCGCGCTCTCTCGCCGCCGCAGGTGACTCGGTCCCTCCCGCCTGCTCGGCCAGACCCGAGCCCCTGCCGCAGCGCCCGCGCGAGCCCCCGGCCCGGGTCCCGGCGCCCAGCGGCTCTCGCCGCCCCCTCAGTTCGCGGGAAGGGAGGTCGCGGCAGCGGCCCGGCGGCAGCGGTGACCGTGGCGACCGCGGCGACAGTGGCGGCGGAGGTCGCTGCAGCGGCGGCTGCGGCGGCGGAGGCTGCGGCGGCGACCGTGGCGGAGGCGGTGGCGGAGGCCTCCGTGGCGGAGGTGGAGGCGGAGGTGGAGGCCGAGGCCGAGGCCGCGGCGGCGGAGGCCAGCCTGGGGGAGGCGGCGGCCCTGGCGGGCAAGAAGGCGGAGGCCGCCGGCGCCGCCGCGGCGGTGGCAGCCACCGAGGCCAGCCTGGCGGAGGCCAGTCTCGAGGAGGCCAGCCTGGCGGAGGCCACTGGGGCCGCTGCGGAGGCTGCGGCGTCGCCTTCCTACGGGAGGGTGGACATGGATGAAGAGCTGGCGGCGGCCTTGGCCGCAGAAGAGGAAGAGGCGGCGGCCGGGGGCTCGGATGGGAACCCAGACTTTCCCACGGCCTCGCTCTACGTGGGCGACCTGCACCCCGAGGTGACCGAGTCGATGCTGTATGAGAAGTTCAGCCCAGCCGGGCCCATCTTGTCCATCCGCATTTGCAGGGACAAGGTCACCCGCCGCTCTCTGGGCTACGCATATGTCAACTACCAGCAACCGGTGGATGCCAAGCGGGCCCTGGAGACCATGAACTTTGACGTTATCAATGGCAGGCCTGTGCGCATCATGTGGTCCCAGAGGGACCCGTCGCTCCGCAAGAGCGGGGTGGGCAACGTCTTCATCAAGAACCTGGGCAAGACCATCGACAACAAGGCGCTGTACAACATCTTCTCGGCCTTTGGCAACATCCTGTCCTGCAAGGTGGCCTGTGACGAAAAGGGGCCCAAGGGCTACGGGTTCGTGCACTTCCAGAAGCAGGAGTCGGCCGAGCGGGCCATAGATGCGCTCAATGGCATGTTCCTCAACTACCGCAAGATTTTCGTGGGGAGATTCAAGTCCCACAAGGAGAGAGAGGCCGAAAGGGGAGCCTGGGCCCGCCAGTCCACCAGTGCTGACTTCAAGGATTTCGACGATGACTCCGATGATGAGGCCACCTTCCGATGAAGACATCCCGGGACCCAGCCAGTAGAGCCAAATCTTGGCTCCCACCCCGTTTACAGCCCTCCCCCCATCCCCCCAACCCACCAGCAGTGTATTGTATTGGGAGTGCAGGTTTCTCTCTCCCTCTCCCTCCCTCGCCTCCCCCCCGTCACCTCCGCTCCCCTCCCCCCCCCTTTCCTCTTTCCTCCCCTCTCTCTCCTGCCCTCTCTCCCTCCACCCTCCTCTTGCCCCTCCCCTGCCAGCTCGAGCTAGCTTCCCATCCCCTCTCTGCTCTCAGCCCCTCTCTTCCCCTCTCCCCTCCTCTCCTGTCCTCTCCTCCCCCTCCTTTCTCCCCAACCCCAGTCGGCTCCCACCCCCACCCCACCCCCACCCCCACCCCCGCCCGAGACTAATCCCGCTAATCTGTGCCATTTGAGAGGTTAAAGGCTGCCTCTTCTGCCTGTGGTCGGTCTGATTCTTAAAAGCGTTTTCTGTCTCTTTGTTTACTGCACAGGTGATGCAATTTCGTGGTAGAAATATCTGGAAGGAGAAGGAAGTCTGGTGTGGGAGAAAGAACCAAGAGTGCGATTGCTTCCCATCCTCCCAATACTCAGAGAGAACCTCTTTTACCTTCTTTGGTGTGCTGTTTTTCCAGGCTCTCTGCTACCCCTTTCTCCCCCTCCCCCCCGGACCCTCCTTCCCCTTTTAACATATTCTTGTAGAGTGTGGTTCATGTATGTGGTGTTTCTTAACCTGCTCTTTTCAGCGACTAAAACCAAACAGAAATATCAACGCGTTGAACTTCTTTCCATGCTATTCAACAGGCTTATGGAACGTCATCTTCAGTGCCTGCCTGCAGAGTGCTCCTGTGTATCCATGGACCTTAACATTTCTGTAACCATTCCCGCATTGTTGGACATTCAGGTGGTGCCTAGTTATTTCCCTGTGTTTAAAACCAACACTGCGTGCCCCGATGAGTGAATCCTTCCTTGTCAAACCAAATCTAGGCTAGCATCCTGGATGGTCTCTCAACTGTGGACTTGCAGGGTCCACATATAGACGTTTCAAAGACTTTCCCTGTGCGTTGCCAAAAAGGCTCCCTTTCATAAGCTTTGTACCACTTTGTATTTGTGCCAGCCAGCCAGTGCAGCTAGTAAAAGAGAAAAACAAATGCGTATGCCCATCTCCCCTGCACAGTCTCATGGTCCACTGTAACTGTTGTGTGTGTGTGTGTGTGTGTGTGTGTGTGTGTGTGTGTGACCGCGTGCGCGTGCGCGCGCGGTTGTGTGTGCAGTGTCATGAGCTGCAAATGGTATTTCACTGTTGTTATTTCACTGGAACTGAAAGCTGTTAATGACCCCCTTTCTGCATTCCTGCTTTCTTTCCTTTTCCCTCTTGCCAGAAAAATAAATCAGCTATGTTGCAGGAAAAAATAATAACTAAGCAGATGCTTTAACAGAAGAAATTGAATGCTATCAGCAATCAATCCTAATGACCCCCATGCCTTCTTGAATTGTACTGATCTCTATGTGCCCAGTGTTTTTCAAGAAGTATCTAAGACATTTTTCTTGTTGCTTTGGTATTGTTCTTACGCATTGTCATATATGTATACTATAATGTACATATTGTTTTTATATCTGCTTTTCACATGTGTGTTTATGTGTGTATATGCACACAGATTGCTGAGCTTCATTTCTTGTCATTAAAGATACTTTTAAAATATTTTCTTTGGCTGCTGGTACTTAATTTGTGTTTTGACTAATGTGTTAAATGTGTACATAGAGGTAGATCAATTCTTAAATGTGCATTCATATTCATGTTTATACCACCTGTTTTGTGTTTATGTGTATTTTAAGTTACGATTTTATACATCCACCTTGGGGACGTTCAAGATTATTTTCTCAGCAAATACATAGAAGACATTTCAAATATTAAAATATTTGTTACTTGTCTCTTGGTGAAAGAAAAGTGCATCATTTATTGGCTGACTTAATGATAGTAAGTTTATCTCCTTAGACTGGTCCAGGCTTTAGTGTCATAGATCTATGACTAGAATTATCTGGGTTGTTTCTGTATTTGACTAATCTTTTAAAAGGTTGAAACTCTTTGTAGTTTTATATATTTTTGGCATGTGTGGTATTTATTATACATGCTTATAATTGGAGATACATATTTATTTTTGCAATAAAAAGGGGGCAATAAATACATTATATTTCTGAATACCATTACTTGAAAACAAAACATTTAAGAGATCTCTTACAATTTATTTATAATATAGTATACATCGTTTCAATGAAGGATATTTTCACAATAACAGTTCTTTAGGAACCATCATCTTGTAAATCACTCACTGTATGGATACATTTCATTTGAAAGTGTCATCACAGTGATAAACAGTGATATCTATAGGTTTATGTCCTTCTGTTTGCTGTGAGTATATGTTTCTCTTATTGGTTGCTGTTTAAAATATTTTTCTGCACAAGAGCAATTCCATGAACACATATTTTCTCTCCCTATTTCAGACTAAGTGATACAGTCTTGTCAAATATCTCTCACTGGTTGGGATTTTTACATAGAAAGTTACACCAGTAGTAATGCTGGAGATGGTATGTATCACTACTCACCTTGGTTCCTTGAATTACTTTTCTAGGTTTTGAAGAATAAATGCCTCATAATATGCTTTTCTTCATAAAATTTCATTTAAAAAGTGAAGATCTAACACAGTGTTTCTCAACTTGTGGATTGTGACCCCCTTGGCAAACCTCTATCTCCAAAAATATTTACAGTACAATTTATAACAGTAGCAAAGTTAATTTCATGCAGTAGAATGAAAATAATTTTATTGTTGGGGGTCACCACAGCATAAAGAACTGTATTTTTTCATATAAGTTTTCTTTAAATTAAAAACAATCTTGTTTAACATATCAGTCCCAGTTCCAGCACACTCCCATCTTCCCCTGATCCCCCCATCAACCCCCATCCCACCCTCTTTCTACTCCCCAGGGAGAGTGAGGCCTTCCATGAGGAGTCTTCAAAGTCTGTCACATCATTTGGAGCAGGGCCCAGGACCTCCCCCATGTGTCTAGGCTGAGAGAGTATCCCTCTATGTGGAATAGGCTCCCAAAGTCCATTTGTATACTAGGGATAAATACTATCTATTACCAGAGGCCCCAAGGACTGCCCAGTCCTCCCAACCAATACCACATTCAGGGAATCTGGGTTGGTCCTATGGGAAATCAGCATAGAGGAACTGTATCAAATGTCATAGCATTAGAAAGGTTGAGAACCACTGATCTAACACATTAAAAGGCCGAAGGAAAACAACATTTTAGTTTCTCTACAGGCTTCTTCTATATCTCTACAAGAATTTCCAAACAAATGTAACCGTAACTGTGTAGAAATCAGTTTATTTTTAGGAGTTTCCTTATTTTGGCTATTAAAATAGATCTCCATGTTTATTGTTAGTTTCACAACTGTGGCTAATTGTTTCATAGTTGTATTGCCCCTCCTCTCTTATCACAGGGAAAGTCATTTAACAGTTGTTTTCCTCATCCTGGCTGTGGAGTAACACTTAAAAATCAAGGTAATTGTCAGGAATGTTGATTAGAAAAAAGAAAAAAAGACTATGTTTAATAAACTGTTTGAAATGTTTCTGCAAATACAAATGAAAAAAGTCTCCCTCAGTAAGAATGACTAATTTATGACCTCTAATACTTCTCTATGTAGTTCCTTCGTGTAGGTCAGTGGAGACAGCTTTTACAATTTGGCATAGAAATAAGAGAAGTTTTTTGTTTTACCATTTTTGAAGAATAGGATATAGATTACTGTTGTTCTTCATAGAAATTATATCTTAAATAAATATTTGTTGTATTATTTATTTAGCCCATTCTATAAGAGGTTCAGAAATAACCTCTCATTCACAAAGATGGATATGGATGTCTATTAGTATGACACAAAGTATCCATGTGAATCCAGGTCTGGTGGTGTATAACTGTAATCTAAGCACCCAGGAGTCTAAGGCAGGAGAATGCTGAATTTAAGGTCAGCCTGTATACAAAGCTAAACAATGTCTCAAGAAAAAAAAATTAAAGATTCATGTTTGCTTCCAGGAAGATATTGCCTTAATTTTGATTTACTCCATATAAAATCATATCTACCAGCAAAATAATCTGAATGTACTGAGAATTATATCAGTTTGTTAATTTTTACAAAGAAAGTAGCAATTTACATTTGTTATGTTAAACTTCCTAACTGTAGCTCTTTATGATGGTATTATAAATAAATTTATTCCCTAATTTTCCCTTGATTAGCTTATTGATACTTCATAAAAATAGAATAGGCTTTTTATGTTGGTCTTATAGTCTATATTTTTTGTATTCTGATTTTTGTATTTTTATAAATAAGAGATTATGTCATTGAAAGCTAAAGTAATCAAAGCAGTAATGTAGCACCATTAAAAACAGGCACTTTGACCACCGAACTTGAGCTAACAGAGATGACACTAATGAACATGCCAAAGCGAATTGGGAAAAGCCCACAGGAACTCAACTCTACACAAGAAACTATGGACAACTGAGAAAAGCTAGGAGCAGGAAATTTGTCTTCCTCAGGGAAGAGAACAATTGGATGTCCAGTTCCAAATGGTCAACTCTGAAAACATACATACAAGTAATATGATATGAATTCAACAGGTTATATTTAGGACTATATATGTACATACAAATGCATATATGAACTAGTGAAAAATACTTTATGAACTTGTTGGAGAGAAGCGAGGATTTGGAGGGAGGCAAAAGAAAGGAGAATGTAATTAAAGTATAATCCCCCCTAAAAGAAACTGCAGGTGCTTACAGTGGAGAATGACTTTGAACAAAGTTCATGATATATATGTGTAAGAATGGCATAATAAAACCAATAATTTTGCATAGTAAAATAATTTCAAACATATATCAGTGGGACAGAATAGAAACTAGAAACAAACTCAATATGCAGCCAAATTACCTACAACAAAAATACAAAGAATACATGATACAGAAAGGATTATTTCTTCCAAAAATGATGTTGGGAATACCAGATATCCAAATACTGCCTGTTACAGTTTATCCTTATATCACATTACACACAAAATGACTAAACTTGATGAAAATGAATGGCTGATCTAAACATATGGCTTGAATTCATAAAATGCCAAAAAAATACGGCAAGAGAAAAATTTAATTCCTTTGATATTAGCAATGTTTTACTGAATATAGTACCAAAGAAAGGATAACAAGAATAAACAGCTAAGATTATGAGAAAAGATAGTATTTCTTAATAGCAAATAATAAAAATTAGAAACAATTATTAGAATGGAAGATATTTGCAATTATATATTCAATAAAAGTTTAATATCCAAAATATATGAAGAAACAATGCAACTAAAATCCAAAAAGAAAATTGGTTTAAAATGAACAAAAATTCAAACAGCATTTTCCAAGAAAAAAATCCATATAGATGCTCAACAAGTACATGAAAAGGTGTTCAACATAATTGATCGTAGACATCACTGAAATATAAGTTGAAGCCATCCATAATAAGGTATCACTTCTTGCATGCCAGAATGGTCATATTGAAAGTAAAAGGGAAAAATTAGTGAGGATGTGAATAAAAGAGAACAGTAACATATTGCTTTTGGAAATGAAAACTAGTACAAGTATTTCAACAAACAGTACAGAGGGAGGTCTGAAAAACTAAAAAGTAGGCCTGCATCTACCCAAAAGGCAGTTTTGTTCTGTTTCCACTGCCTCACTCCATACCCAGACTTTCCACCTCCTCCTTCTCCGGGGTCTAACCTGGCAAACAACCTCTACAGCCCAATACTTGTTTTTCTGAAACCCACCAGATACAGTCACTTGCAGCTTTCAGCAGCCAACCTGTAGGCTTCCACCAAGTCCAGAATCCCATGCTCTGACCCAGTTGTATCACTTCTTGCTGTGCCACAACCATCATCTATGCTTCTTCCAGGACCCTCTTTGCCTACATGACCCACAAGACTTTTTGTGGCACCTCCACCACCCCACTCCACATTCAGACTTCCCATGTCCTCCTCCAAGGTCAAGCCTGGTGGGTACCCTTGACCTCCTTATTCACACCTTTTCCATAAGCTACCAGACAGATTTAGCCTGGGTCCAACAACCAGTGCACCAATCTAGTCTGGCCTTCCTTGCTTGTACTGTAGAACACTAGGCTTGGGCCAGTATCCTCTCTACTTATCCACCAAATCACAGGACTCTCCCACAACATAATCAACGCAGTCCTATTCACCCCACACTCCCAGCTGGGAATAGGACCAGCCCAGGCTCCTTGGTCAACTTGACTTTATTCTACCCAACACATTCCAACCTCTAGATACAACCTGCCCCCATATCTCCTATTCTTCCTTGATTTGCTCTATCTACAACAAACTTAGACTAACAAAATAAGTCCTCATGTCCAGATTTCATCATGGAAATAACAACATGAAAGATCAAGCCAGCATCTTCTCTCCAAAACCCACCAGTCCTGTAGAAATACTTGCCAATGAGGATTACCTAGATGAACCTATAGCCCACATCATCCTAAAGGGGAGATACTTGAAGCAATCCAACTGAAGTTACGAACAAGACAGGGTTGTCCACTATCCCGAATCCTTTTCCACATTGTGCTCAAAAAATTAGATGAAGGAATAAAGCAAGAAAAGGAAATTGAAGGGAAGCAAATAGGTAAATAACTCAAACTATCTCTATTTGCAAATGACATGATACTATATATTAGCATCATTTTTTTAATTACCAGAAAATTCCAGGAATAAATTCAGCAATGTAGCAGGATACCGAATCAACTTGCAAAAAAAATCAATCGCTTTCCTGTGTACTACCAGCAAATATACAGATGAGATCATGGGAATACCCCCTTCACAATAGCTGCAAATATATATACAAATAAACCTGACTAAGGAAGTGAAGAACCTCTACAATGAAAATGTTAAACCTCCAAAAGAGAGAGAGAAAAGATAATAGAAAATGGAAAAACATTCCATGTGCATGGGTTAGTAGGATTAATATTATGAAAATGAAAATGCTACCAAAAGGTATTTACTGATTCAATGCAATCTCAATCAAAATCCCCATGTTATTCTTCACCAAACAGAAAAAAAACTGTCCTAAAATTCATATAGAACCATAAAAGACTCTAGATAGTCAAAGTAATCCTGAAGGAAAATAAACCCAATTCAGGAGGTATTACAATTTCAGACTTCAAGATGTATTACAGGACCATAATAATAAACTCAAAATGGTGTTGGCACAAAACACACATGTAGATCAATGGAACAAAATCAATACCCAAATATGAACACACATAACTCCAGTCACTTAATATTTGTCAAACATGTCCAAAAAACACATGCTGAAGAAAAGAATCTCCAACAAATGTTGCTGGCAAAACTGGATGCCCACATGCAAGAGAATGAAATTAGACCCATACCTATCACCTTGTGCAAAAACAAAGTCAAAATGGATCTATGAACTCAAATATTGAAACTTCTAAAAGACAGCATCAGCAGTACCCTATATGATTTAGGTGTAGGAAGGGACTTCCTGAATAGGACTCCATTGGCCCAAGAATTAAGGCCAACAGTTGTCAAATGAGACTTCATGAAACTAAAAAGTTTCGGCATAGCTAAAAGAACAATCACCTAGGGAAAGGAGACGCCTGCAGAATGGGAGAGAATCTTTGCCAGCTATACACTTGACAAAGGTTTAATATCAAGACTCTACAAAGAACTCAAAATTCAGAGCTAAAAAAAATGAATGACCCATTTGAAATATGAGCCTGAAACCTTAATAAAGAGAGAGTTCTCAAAAGAAATATCTCAAAAAATGTTCATCAGCCATAGCAATCAGGGAAGTGCAAATCAAGACAACTTTTTTCTTGCTTATTTTACATATTGCTCCCAGTTCCCGCTCCCTCCCTCCTTCTCACCCACCTTCCCCTACTCCCCAAGCACCCTCCATTCCTAACCCCCCCTACTCCACATGTAGGGTGATGCCTTCCAGGAGGGGTCATCTAAATCTGTAAATCATGTGGAGTAGGGACTAGGCCCTCCCTCCTGCCTCTAGGTTAAGGGAGTATCCCTCCATGGGGAATGGGCTCTAAAAGTCCTTTTGTGCACCAGGGATACATCCTGGTTCCACTGTAAGAGGTCCCTTAGACTGCCCAGGCCTTCTAGCTGAGACCCATGTTCAGGGGGTCTTAGTCAGTCCCATGCTGGATTCCCAGCTATCAGTCTGGAGGCCCATTAGCAGCCCTTTGTTCAGGTCAGCTGTCTCTGTGAGTTTCTATAGCCTTGTCTTGTCCTCCCTCTCTGCATCTGGATTCCGGTTTGGCTCAGTGTTTAGTTGTGGGTATCTGCTTCTGTTTCCATCAGCTACTAGATGAGGGCTCTATGATAAGTTAGTTGTCAATCTCATTATCAGGGAAGGGCATTTGTGGTAGCCTTTCTACTGTTGCTCAAATTGTTAGTTAGGGTCAGTCTTGTAGGTCTCTGAACATTTCTCTAGAGTCAGTTTTCTTTTTAAACCTATAATGTCTCCATCTTTTGTTCTCTCTCTCTCTCTCTCTCTCTCTCTCTCTCTCTCTCTCTCTCTCTCTCTCTCTTCCCCTTCTCTTTCTCCTAGCTCCCTCTCCACTTACTGCCCCCCCCACTCCCAAAATGCTCAGGAGATCTTGTCCTTTTCCCCTTCTATGAGGGACCTTATATGAATCTCTTAGAATCCTCCGTGTATCCTAGTTCCTCTGTTGGTGTGAATTGTAGGCTGGTGATCTTTGATCTAGGTTTAAAATCCATAAATGAGTGTAAGTACATACCATGATCCTCTTTTTGTGACTGGGTTACCTCATTCAGGATGGTTTCTTCAAGTGCCATTCATTTGCCTGTGAATTTCAAGATTTCGTTGTTTTTTCCCCGAAAAGTAGTATTCCATTGTGTAAATGACCCACATCTTCTTTATCCATTCTTCAGTTTAGGAACATCTATCTAGGTTGCTTCCAGGTTCTTGCTATTACAAATAATGTTGCCATGAACATAGTTGAGCAGATGTCTTTGTTGCATGGATGTGGATCATTTGGGTATATGCCTCAGAGGGGGATTGCCAGGTCTTGTAGTAGACTGATTCCCATTTTCCTGAGGTCCTGCCATACTGATCTCCAAAATGGCTGTACAAGTTTGCACTCCCACCAGCAACAAAGGAGTGTTCCCCTTTCTCCACATCCTCTCCAGCATAAGTTGTCATTGGTGTTTCTAATTTTAGCCATTCTGGCAGGAGTAAGATGGTATCTCAGAGTTGTTTTGATTTGCATTTCCCTGATAGCTAAGGATGTGGAGCACTTTCTTAAGTGTCTTTCAGCCTTTTTGATTTCCTCTATTGAAAATTCTCTCTTCAGTTCTGTACCCCATTTTTTAAATTTAATTTATTATTTTACATGTCGATCACAGTTCCCTCTCCCTCCCTTCCTCTTACACTCTCTGCCCCCTCACATGCACCCTGACCACCCTCCCATCCCATCCCCCCACCCCAATTCCACATGTAGGGCAATGCCATCCAGGTGGGGTCATGTAGATCTGACAGGTCATTTGAAGTAGGGACTAGGGCTTCTCTCCTGTCTCTAGGTTAAGGGAGTTATCCCTCCATGGGGGATGTGTTTGCAAGGTCCTTTTGTGCACCAGGGATACATCCTGGTTCCACTGTCTGAGGTCCCTTAGACTGCTCAGTCCATCTGGCTGAGACCCATATACAGGGGGGCCTGAGTCAGTCCCATGCTGGCTTCCGAGCTATCAGTCTGGGGGCCCGTTAGCTCCACCTTGTTCAGGTCAGCTGTCTGTATGTGTTTCTGCCGCCTGGTCTTATCCTCTCCATCTGCATCTGGGTTCTAGTTTGACTCAATGTTTAGGTATGGGTGTTTGCTTCTGTTTCCAACAGGTATTAGGTGAGGGCTCCATGGATAAGTTAGTTGTTAATTTCACTGTCTGGGAAGGGCATTTATGGTAGCCTTTCCACGGATGCTCAAATTGTTAGTTGGTGGAAGTCTTGTAGGTCTCTAGACATTTCCTTGGGTTCAGTTTTCTCTTCAACCCAATATTGGCTCCCTCTTTTATGTTCTCTCTTTCTCTCTCTCCTGTCTTCTATTCCTACCCTGACTCAATCTTCCTAGTCGCACATGTTTTCCTCTCCCCCCTCTCTTTCTCCTTCTCTCTCCATTCACTGCCCCCCCCACTTCCCCTGTGCTCTGGGGGACTTGTCCCTACCCACTTCTTTGAGGGACTTTATATTAATCTCTTAGAATACACCTTGTATCCTAGTTCCTCTGGTGGTGTGAATTATAGGCTGGTGATCTTTGATCTAGGTCTAAAATCCATATATGAGTGAGTACATACTGTGTTCCTCTTTTTGTGACTTGGTTACCTCATTCAGGATGGTTTCTTCAAGTGCCATCCACTTGCCTGCAAATTTCAAGATACCATTATTTTTTTTCTGCAGAGTAGTATTCCATTGTGTAGATGTGCCACATCTTCATTAACCATTCTTCAATTGAGGGGCATCTAGGTTGCTTCCAGGTTCTTGCTATTACAAATAGTGCTGTTATGAAACATAGTTGAACAGATGTCTTTGCTGCATGGATGTGAATCCTTTGGGTATATGCCTAAGAGGGGGATTGCCGGGTCCTGTGGTAAACTAATTTCCATTTTCCTGAGGAACCGCCATACTGATCTCCAAAATGGCTGTACAAGTTTGCACTCCCACCAGCAGTGGAGGAGTGTTCCTCTTTCTCCACA